>NW_026898405.1:0-52246 GCF_033153095.1 Gastrolobium bilobum
TTCGTCATCCTTGACATTGAAGAAGATGCCACAATTCCTATGATTTTTGGAAGACCCTTCTTGGCAACTTCAGGAGCACTGATTGATGTACTTAAAGGTGAGTTGATCTTACGGGTAGACGGAGAGCAAGTAATTTTCAAATTCTTTGACAAAGAAGTCCCCTCATCCGTAGCTCAACCGGAAGATCAAGTCTACTTTATTAGTGAAAAGAAAGGTGAAGAAGAACACAGTGAGGAGTCTTCTCAAGAAAGTAAACCAAAAGTTAAGATGGAGAAGCCCAATAGCAAAGGAAAGCATGTAAAAGTCAAGTTCAAAGTTCCTGAGACTACTTTACCTCATCCATATACAGAAGAGCACTACGGTAGGACACAATTTTTGAATGATGGAGCTTGGACATCACCAAGCTTATGCTTTGAGCCACCATGAAAGTAAATCAGGTACGTCAGGCTCGTGACATTAAACAAGCGCTAATGGGTAGGCAAACCCACACTTTACTATTTTATTTTAATTTCACTGTTTTAGTTATTTTTACTTTGAATTAAATAAAGAAAAATACAAAAATATAAGAGAAGGTGTTGAGACTAATGGCTATCATTGAGTGAATTTTACAGGTGCAAAAAAGGGAACAAACAACAAGAGAGAGCAACTAGTTGTTTTATTTCTCGACGCGTTTTCTTTTTAGATTTAAATCTATTGCTGAGGACAGCAACATTTAAATCTGGGAATGGGAAACGCGCAGTTCATCTAAGCACAATGGATTAAGCTGGAGGAACTTCATGAGCACACACAGAATATCCAGCTAAAACAGGGAACTATCTCAAATCCTTTCTCCTTTTCTTTAGCTTAATTCTTCTTTATTTTAATTTTTAATTTTTAGTTGTTTTGAAAAAGCCCAAGCCGTTGTTTTTGTGAAAATTTTAAATTTTTCTAACTCAGTGCAAATAAATGGATAATTGGTAGTAATTTTAATCAGTAATTGATTGAGAGCATGATGATGCACTTACTTGAATATTTTCATAATGAGCATCAATGTAATGATTTTCATGATTCGTTGAGTATTCTCTCTTTAGTAATGAAGTTTTTTAAGATAAAGAATAAGGGAATTACTGTGCATTCATAGCCGTGAAGTTTTGAGCCCATACAGAAAATTTTATTGAGTGTGCATCCCACTGTATGAAAGACTATAGAACTTGCTTTGTTTCTTGCTTGATTTGGTATGTGATATATTTTATGGATATGATTGAGGCATGTTCTTTCTTTAAACTAGATGGCCAAATAGCCAACCATTGCTGATATTTCTTAGTTAAACCCCTTTGAGCCTAGGCCTGTTTATTCTATGAAAACCTATAAAGATGAATAAGCCACTTTCCATATAAATCCTCACCTTATTTGAGATTAATTTTCATATTTGAATTGAAAAAAAAGTGTTAATTGTTGATGATATAAATTGTGATGTATGAAAGTACAGGGAAAAAGGAAAAAGCCAAGGAAGTAAGGTTGGTTAGAAAGAAACAAAGAAAAGGAAAAAAACTCAGAAAGCAAAAAAGAAAAGAAGTGAAAAGAAAGAAAGAAAAATTATTCTGAGAAAAGAAAACGACAAACAAGAGAAGAGTTCAAAAGAAAAAGAAGAAGAATGGACTGAAAAGAAAAAAGAAAGAAAGAAAGTTGTTTACAAATTGTAAACGATTACATTTATTCTTCTTTGAATCTGAATTTTAATCTTGCAACCCATTCTCTAAATTTTTCCTTCCCTTAGCCAGGCCAAGTTATAACCCTAAGAAAGACCTCTTGATCTGTGAGATATGTCACAATACTGAGGAGAGCGAGAATATAAGCAAGCCTATGGTAGTGTTGATTCAGTGGGATATGAGTGAAACACCAACTCTAAACAGTTGAGTGTGAGTAAATTGAATTCCTAGTGAGGGAGTGTTTCAGGAAATTTTCCTTATTCTTAATCTTAAGAAATTTTGTTGCAGCTTTTAACTGATGAATTATGAATCTTGTTGATTGATGTATCATGCTTTTAAGTCTGAATGCTCTGTGATCATGTCTCTGATTGAATCTTTCCTATCAAATTCCATGCAAATGAAAGGTCCTGCTTAATTTCCAGTAAGTTTATTCTAGTTAATTGTTGAGGACAGCAATATTCAAATCTGGGAATGGTTGATAAACCCTTGGTTTACCATGGTTGTAGGATTAATTATACTTAAAATATATCATGAATTGCATGGAAATTAGGGTTTTATACCGTGAAGTCACAATAATTGAATATCTTGCTAACATGTTGTCATATTTCTTATTTCAAAGGATTTTTGACGTCTATTATGGCCCTTTGGAACCAAAAGAAAGCGACAAGAGGAGTTGAAGCCTCAAGGAAGCAAGATTCCAAGCATCTGCAAGCTGGAGGAGGACGTTTTGGCGTCCAAGAAGAACATTTAAACGCTCTAAATGAAGAAAACCACAATAACTCCTGGGACCAGAGCGTTTTGGCGGCCAAACAGAGCGCCAAAACGCTCCAGAAACAACCAAAAACCCTTCGAAAAGGACGTTTTGGCGCCCGACAGCAAGCCAAAAACGCCCATAGGCAGACAGCAACACAATGTGAGAACGTTTTAGCGCACAAACAGCATGCTAAAACGTCCATGCACGACCATATCTAAATCCAAAAGAGATCTTATATCTTTATCAAGATATGCATCAGATTTTACAAAAAATACAAAGTGGAAACAAATCAATATTGATTGAGAATAGATATAAATCCATGGGAAGATATGATGGAAGATCACAACAAAGATTCAAAGCTCAAATCTGTCAACCAATCTTCAAGATCTTAAATGGAAAGAGGAAACAATTGTAGAATCAATTATAAATGTGATACAGATTGTTGGGAGATTGAATGAAGGATATAACTTCAATGATTATAAATAAGGAGCTGAGGGTCAAGACCATAAAACCAATTCACAAGTCCAGAGAAATGCATAGAGACCTGAAGGAGGAATCTTGTTGCGGAGCGCTAGAACACTGAGGAACCAAGTCAACATCACACCAATGGAGACTTGGGGTTCTCTTTTCTTTATTATTGTTTTTGAATTCAGTATGCTAGGCTAGACTTTTATGTAGTTAGGGGTAGATGGAACCCAATTGAATCGTTTATGTTTATGGATTAAATTGTTCTTGAATTCTTTTCTTTTTATAATTGAATAAATTTATCTGTTTTTAATGCTTTCTATGAGTTTGCTCCTTATAGAATGATTTTGGGGAATTGTATGACAATAGGGATGTTGGTGCATGAACCCTGATTGGATAAATTTATCATAATCCTTGTGAACTAGGGATAGACATAGGGTAATTGTGCAATCTTGAAATTCTTGATCTTAATGCATGTTTTCTCGAGGAATAATCGGGGAACTAGAGTTCTTTCAAGATCAGATAGATTTAGGGGAACAAGGAATTGAGCCCTAATTAACTTAGATAGAATTGATTGGCAATATATTAAGAAAATGTTCTTGACTCTTTAATTCATAACATAACGAGGATATTGGGGGAAGTCGAAACCCTAACTACGCTTGTTTTACATTCTTATTTAATCATCATCTTTTCACTTTTTTTTTTTTTTTAATTCTAAATTTTCTTTAATTGCATATCATTACTTGTCTTTAATTTTTAAGTTCTTCAATTACAATTCTCTTCATCTAAATTCTTGATTGTCCAACTAAAACGCGATTAGCGATCTAGTGCTTGAAATTTCGATCCTCGTGTGTGTTAGTATATGGGTGTCTTAGAGACAATCTTTTTGATTAAATAAGGACATAAGATGTGGACCTTTTTGTCGCAAATAAATAATAAGCACTCTTTATCCTGTTTCATATTTTCTCTCAATATTATTGTTAATATATTATGAATAAACTGGATAAACTCCTTGGAATAGAACTGGTATTTCTTGAGTATTTGTGATGAGATCACGACTATGAGGATTCAAGGATACCGCAAGTTTATTCCTAATTCTATGTTCCTAGTCTAGAGACACTGAGAATGGGGATCTGTGATCTCAGGTAAGACTAGCACGACTTATCTACTTGTATTTGGATACAAAGTAAAGACCTCATCTGCTACAGATATGGAGATGTCTTAGCTAAAGTCGTGGGTGGACCTATAAGGGTATAGCTCGCACTGAACAGGCCCACAAAGAGACTCTATGAGAAAATCTCACAGAGAGTATCATTAGAGTAGTCTCTTTATATTTGGGTATGTCTTTCCTTAGACCAGAAGTTATTACCTAGAGTGTGTTCTAGAAGGGACGCTTTGACTGTATACCTCGTCTGCCTGAAACATGGAGACTCATAGGTACACTGTTGGGCTTGTCCTGAAAGAGCACAAGGCTAGGGTGATAAGCTGAAGGAATTCGTCAAATCTCTATGATAGATTAGGTTATCTGTAAACCGGAGAAATCGGGATGACATTTACAAGGACTCGAGAATCTATGCATAGTAAAAGAGGTCATGAGATGATCTGCCGTTAGAGTCAGTAAATTGAAGATTCCCTATTTCGAATAAAGCTTACCCTAAACTGCAAGGGTTGATACGTTTCCTTACCCTAGGTTTAATGAGGAAGGTAACCGAGACGAAAGGAAATACATACGGCAACCAAATATGTGTAATAGGATGATTATGTCATTAACATAACTAGCTCTGGGGCAACAAAGCATTGCTAGTGCTCTGTGTTGTCATTAGATGGATTGTGGGCTTGTTAGGCCCAAGCCCATTTATGTCAGTGGCTATGTTGGGCCTAATGGGTCACACTAACGCCTTATTGTCATGATAATATAGCATGAAAGGTATTGGGCCTAATAATGGTTGTTAGCTCAAGAAGAAGTTTGGAAGCCCACCAAGGGCGCATGGATCATGTAATAGGCTTGGATGGTCCAAGACATTACTAATTAATTTAATTAGTTAAATTAATTATCAAATATTTAAATTTTGAATTTGAAATTTGAATTTTGAAATTTGAAATTTGAATTTGAATTTTGAATTTAAAGTTTGAATTTGAATTTTGAATTTAAATGTTTGAACGTTTGAATTTAAATATTTGAATTTGAATTTGAATTGGCTATGAAAAGTTGTTTCATAACAAAAGGATAAGGTAAGATCTTGTTGGAACAAATCTCAAGTATCAAGAGGAGATCTTTGAGCATCATTCAAGGCTGATTTGGGGAGCTGATTTTGGGGTCTTGTGATGGTCATAGGATCAACCAAATGAGCTCTAATCAGATTTGGTTTGTTGAGAGAATAAGTGAGTGAGTTGGTTCAAGTTTGAATGCAACCGCTCAACGTATCTGGACTGTTTTGAGGCTGAATGGGGCGCACTATATGGCTGGCCATATGATGGTTATTAAGTCAGATTTTTGTTGAGATATGCACTTGATATCTTGAGGATATGATAGGAGGTTGTTGGCAAGATTTGATTTGCAACAACTCCACTCATTCCTCTCCTAGTGTGCGCTACATAGGGCTGATTTTTGAGTGAAGAAATCAAATTTTATTCACTCATTCTCTCATCTCCTTTGGTCATCTTTTTGTGAGGTTTTTCTTAAGAGAGTTTTGAAAATTACCTAGCACTTTCTAAGTTAATTCCATGCGCCACTTTTGTGTTTTTTCTTGCTGAAAATTCACTCAACTAAACACCTTGAAACCTTGCCTCCTACCTCTCCATTAGGGACGCCTAGCTTGCCTTCCTTGGTGTTCGTTGGTGGCCTTGAAGAAGAGTTCTTCCGTCTTGACAAAGGGTGGTGTGGATCAACATTAGAGGGCTTGTATCTTCAAGCCTCACATTGATCATCTTCAAGTTTTGGAAAGCAAACAAGGTAACATCCATGTCCTAAAGCATGTATCTTGATATGGTATGTGTAATTCCGCTTTGAAAATTTTGTTTTCATCCTCACATGCCTACGGCCTTCAAGGCCATTTTCTTTCAGTGGGAACGATCTCGTACTCAGTACACTTTTATTACTTTTACGACCGGTGCACTTGCCGAAGAAATTAAAAAGATAGGGTTAAGGAAGATGAAACCCCAAGATTTATCCAGTTTACTCTCAAACCACTGGAGAGCTACTTCCAGACTAAATTCGATCATCTACTATGTTCAGAACTTCGAACCGGTGCCTAAAAAAGCAATGTACAATTGGAATTTTACAAGATCTTTGGTCACCCTTGATCGAACTCAACCTATACACCTATAGGATCACTCTAATTGAGTAAAAAATAAACATAAGATTAAGGTTTTCAAATAGGAATTAAGAGAGAGAAACATCAGAACTCATAAAATTCAAGAATGAACCCTCATTTAGGCTTATTTTGCATACTTTGAGAGAAAAACTCAATATTCTTCTTCTCTTCATCTTTTTCTCTAATTTCTTTTGTAATTGTGAACGTAGAGATTGCTCTACATTTGGTTGAAGGTTTCTTGCTGTTGTAATTTTTTTTACTCAATTAGAGCGATCTTATAGGTGTATAGGTTCAGTTCGATCAAGGGTGACCAAAGATCTTGTAAAATTCCAATTGTACATTGCTTTTTCGGGCACCGGTTCGAAGTTCTGAACATAGTAGATGATCGACTTTAGTCTGGAAGTAGCTCTCTAGTGGTTTGAGAGTAAACTGGATAAATCTTGGTGTTTCATCTTCCTTAACCTTATCTTTTTAATTTCTATTGTTATATCTATGTTTGTAATGTTAATTACATTGCTTTTATTATGTTTTAGGGTTAGGAAGGGTTTGATTTCTATTCTACCACGCTTTGGTGAGTTTTCTTGAAAAGGGTTTTAAAAAACTAAGTTTGTTACAAGAGAAGTTAACCTCAATTCACCCCTTCTTGTGGTATTGTTACCCATTCTTTCTTTACAACCCTTGATAAAATTTTTGAGTATGTGATTTGTGACAAATTGGTTTCCCTAATTTGTATGTGATAAGATAATAGTGAGAAGATAGCTTTTGGGACGGTACCTCCTGAAAGCTATGAACACAACTTTATAGATTTATGCCTATGATGTGATATATGATGTGAAAATGATGTTTATTCATTCTTCCCAAAGTAATACTTGACAACAGGGTTTCCCGAGTTATTGGTAGCAACTTTGGTCGAGAGCTATAAACATTAAGCATTCATGTTTTGAGATGACAAAATTTGTTTATACGTGGCTAACAACAAGTTTTCTCAAGTAATTTGTAGGATGGCAATAGGGTTTCTCGGGTCTACCATGATTTTATTTCCAATAAATAAAATTAAAAATGGAAATAAAATATCTTGATTAATACTTGAGTTGATTATGATGATTAATTGAGTTATGACAATCATTACTATATTTTGTGTTTCTGCGTGTTTGTGTGCTGCAATAATACTTTGGAGGAGCAGACTCTCAGTGAAACAAGTTTCAAATGTTGGGGCTAGCAGTGGATTGTGAGGATAATGTCTCGGTAATTTAAAGTTAGGCTCAAGCATTATAAATTTTATACTTGTTCCTTTTTAGGGATATAATAATTCCACCAAACATATTTAAGTTAAACCTTATAATCTAGTTTTACGTTTTGAAATTTTAATACTAATATATGAGAATATGATAAGTTTATCCTTTCACTTGACACTATTGTAGGTGTAGCGGTAACATCATTCCAAATTGACTTTAGTTTATCTTTTGCAATAGTAATGTGGTATTAATAAATAATTAAATATGATTTTTGGCAATTCTACTATTATAGAAACATTTTTGAAATTTTCAAAAATTTGGGTGTTACAAAATGCATGGGGAAGGTAGGTAAAAACCACTCCTTACATTTTAAATAATGTGTAACCCCCACTACGAATCTCATTAATGAACAAATGCCAAAAGGAATGGAAAAGATAATGATAAAGTCTGAAAGATAGTAAGGTACTCTAGATGGAATAACACTATTAAATATCTTTGCCCAAAGAAACACGAGATCAGAGACTATATCTGTGGGATCTAGCCATCTCTCATAGCTTGACATTTTGATAAACAAAATACCAGGTTGAAGAAAATTATTCTAGACCAATAGGAAGGCCTAGCTGTCAAACTAGCAAGCGTCTCAACAATTACTCTACAAGTTGACGTTCACACGTTGCTCAATGTTGTATCATACTTGCCACTTAGTCCTTGCTCTGAACTTGTATGACTCCATGCCTATACAAGGCTTTTCCCATAACTTTCCTCCAAGGTCCACGCTTTACCAATGGTTAAGGAGTATTCTATTCTTTTCTCTCAATGCAGCTTTGGTTTTTAACAGAAGTTGCTGTCATTCGCAGCTAAATGATATATAAAATTGGGTCTATTATATAGACCAAGATTTACAATTGGTTACATCAGGAAATCAGCTAAACTTAAGGAACAGAAAGCATAAATCAAGCTAATCTATTTACATCAGGAAATCAGCTAAACTTAAGGAACAGAAAGCATAAATCAAGCTAATCTATTTACATCAGGAAATCAGCTAAAACTAAGGAACAGAAAGCATAAATCAAGCTAATCTATTTTAATATACAAGGTAACAAACCGTGATAGTTACAATCAGGATCCTAACAAATTAATGCTACTCTAATACTCCCCCTCAAGGTGGAGCATGGAGGGAGGAGATGCCCAACTTGGAAGTCAAAAAATCGAATTGTTTGGATCCAAGTGCTTTGGTCATAATATCTGCGGGTTGAGAACTAGTGGGGATATGTTGAGTAGAAATAGTCTTGCTGAGAAGATAGTCCCGAACAAAATGGCAATCTAACTCGATATGCTTGGTACGCTCATGGAACACTGGATTAGAAGCAATATGAATAGCAGACTGACTGTCACAAAACAGTTGCATAGGGGCTGCATGAGGAATATCAAGAGAGCTGAGAAAAGACTTTAACCAAATAAGCTCAGAAGTCGCAGCTGCCATGGCACGGTATTCAGCTTCAGCAGAGGAGCGGGATATTGTGTTTTGCTTCTTGGTTTTCCAAGAAATAGGAGAATGTCCAAGAGTAACAAAATAACCAGTGACTGATTTTCGAGTCAAGGGACAACTAGCCCAATCCGAATCACAATAGGCACGAAGAAGAAGATCACTGTCAGATCGAAGAAGGAGTCCTTGGCCAGGATTGGACTTAATGTACCGAAGAACACGAATAGCCGCATCGTAATGTATCTGCATAGGATGCTGCAAAAACTGAGAAAGTGTGTGAACTGCATAACTAAGTTCTGGTCGTGTAATCGTGAGATATACAAGACGGCCAACAATACGTCTATAACGTTTAGGATCATCAAACGGAGGTCCTTCAGCAAGAGCAAGCTTGTGATTGGGATCCATAGGATAAGCAACCGGTTTACAACTTTGAAGTCCACATTCCTTAAGAATATCCAAAGCAAATTTGCGTTGAGTAAGAAACAAACCGGTCTTGCTTCGAGCAAATTCAATGCCAAGAAAATACTTGAGGGGACCAAGATCTTTGATTTTAAACCAGGTTTGTAAATGAGCTTTGACACGGTCACAGAGAGAAGGATCACTACCTGCCAACAAAATATCATCTACATAGACAAGTATAGCAACATAATGGGAACCAGTCGAGTAAGTGAACAACGTATAATCAGCACGAGACTGAACAAAGCCGAAACTGAGGAGAGAACTACGAAGCTTAGCAAACCAATTTCGTGGGGATTGCTTGAGACCATAAAGTGAACGTTGAAGCTTACAGGCGTGACCAGACTTGGTTTGGGAGAAACCGGGAGGAAAACGCATAAAGACTTCTTCATCCAAATCGCCATGGAGAAAGGCATTTTGAACATCCAGCTGAAAAATGCTCCATTTTCGAGCTACAGCTACAGATAAAAATGTACGCACACTTGTCATTTTAGCCACCGGTGCAAAAGTCTCAGTGTAATCTTCTCCTTCGATCTGATTGTTCCCAGCAATAACCAGACGCGCTTTATAGCGTTCAATGGTTCCATCAGAATTGTACTTGATGCGGTACACCCACTTACATGGAATAGCTTTCTTACCAGAAGGGAGAGGTTGAATTTGCCAAGTATGATTGGCTTCCAATGCATCAATTTCGGCTTGCATGGCTTTCTGCCAATGAGGATATTGCATAGCCTCTTTAAATGATTTGGGTTCCAGGTTACTATCCACGGCGGCAAGAAAAATCTGATGGTGCGAAGAAAATAATGCATTAGAAACATAATGATCAATGGAATATTGAATACCTGAGTCGATTGGAGAAGTGGAGAGACGAGGAAAGGGTGTAGTCATTGTGTTGCATACATAATCCTTTAAATGAGATGGGGGACGTCTGGCACGCTGTTCACGAATATCTGCCACAGATGCAGTGTTGGGTTCTGTCAACGGAACCGGTGAACCAGGGACATCCGTGGATGAAGTAATAGAACCCGGAACTGGGGAGGACGAACTCCCCCTGTCATCAAGCTCCGCTGTGGGAGTATCAATAGCAGTAACAGGTGCCACATCATAATCGGTGAAGACAGCTTGTGGTGACGGTACATGGACAGAAGGTGCAGATGAAGTTGCAGCCAATGGAAAAATAGTTTCATGAAATAAAACATCACGAGAAACAAATATTTCATGAGTGGAGATATCCATGACCTTCCATCCTTTTTTGTTGAAAGGGTAGCCAACAAACACACACTTACGGGAGCGAGGAGCGAACTTGTCATGTGGTTTGGGTAAAACAGTAGTGTAACATAAACTCCCAAAGACCCGTAAGTGATCATACTTTGGTGGAGTGCCATGCAAAACTTCATAGGGACACTGACCACCAAGGAGTGGAGTCGGTGTCCTGTTGATGAGGTGAGCAGCGGTCAAGATGCATTCTCCCCAAAGAGATATAGGTAAGTGACCATCAAAACGCAAAGCACGAGCCACGTTGAGGATGTGACGATGACGACGTTCAACGCGTCCATTTTGCTGTGGGGTGTAAGTGCATGATAATTGATGATGAATACCGTAGGATGAGAGAGCCTCTTGGACTACAGATGACAAAAATTCAGTCCCATTATCACTCTGAATTCGCTTAACAGATGCATCATATTGGGTGCGAACCAAGTGGAGAAACCGAAGTAAACATGTGGAAGTTTCAGTTTTATTGCGCATCAAAAAAATCCAAACATGTCTACTAAAATCATCGACTACAGTTAAAAAATAGCGGGCACCAGTTGTAGATGCCATATGATATGGCCCCCATATATCACAGTGAAGTAAATCAAAAGGATGTAAACAACGTTTATTATTAATAGGAAAAGGACTTCGTGGTTGTTTGGCTTTACAACAAACGTCACAAGGAGCCAAATTATTTGCATTGGAAATAAAAGGTAACAAAGATAAATAACGGGAAGATGGATGTCCTAGACGACGATGCCATAGTGCTGCAGAATCTGACGTACTGGCAACATGAGCAGAAGCTGATGATGCACACAATATATACACCCCTTCTCGTTCAACACCCGTTCCAATCGTCCTCTTCTGCTTTAGGTCCTGTATCAAACAAACAGAATTAACAAACAATGCCAAGCAAGACTGGCGCAGAAGCTGAGATACAGAAATCAAATTACAAGCCAACGAAGGGACATAAAGAACATTGGAGAGATGAAGAGAAGAGCCCAAAGTAATGCTGCCACATTGCGTAGCAATATCATGAACTCCATTCGGCAGTCCCACAGAACAAGGAGAAATAGAATGCACATTGGATAGATAGGAGAGTGTGCCCGTCATGTGTTGGGATGCACCACTGTCGATGATCCAAGATGGGTGTAAAATCTTACCCGTAAGTTTATCAACTGGAGGGGCAGAAGAGACAGCCAAGGACATGAGATGTTGTAGAACTTCTGGTGTAAAATCTGCCATGGAGATGGATGCTGATGACGGCGCAGAAGGAACCGAAGGCAGAGAAGTATGAGCAGCCCGAGCAGATTGTGGGTGAGATCGTGCAGTGGATGAACGACCACGACCACGGCTTCGTCCAGGAGGAGGGCTGCGTCCAGGAGTGGGGCGATCTGGGTAACCAATCAGCTGATAACATCTTGTTATGTCATGATAAGGTTTGCCACAGTAAGTGCATGTGACTTTAGGTTTGGAAGAATCTCCTAGTTCTTTGGAGACAGCACCAGGATTGTCGGATGGGTGCAGGTAAAAGGGTGACTTAGAATCAGAAACCTTGAAGGTTTTAGGTGCGGAAGTCATGATGAAAAAAAAAATGAAGGCTTGTTGATCGTCAAGCTCTTGATACCATAACAGAAGTTGCTGTCATTCGCAGCTAAATGATATATAAAATTGGGTCTATTATATAGACCAAGATTTACAATTGGTTACATCAGGAAATCAGCTAAACTTAAGGAACAGAAAGCATAAATCAAGCTAATCTATTTTAATATACAAGGTAACAAACCGTGATAGTTACAATCAGGATCCTAACAAATTAATGCTACTCTAATAGTTTTATCACTTGGATCTCAATGGTTGAAATTCTCAAATGAATATAGTTGTGTGCGATATGAAATAATATTTCACCTTGTATACTAGTTTCCTAGTAATTATTGATGCCCTTAGATGAGATTTGATCTAATGGATGTAATTTCGTGCAATGGGCGCCATACGATGAAAAGTTGATGAAAGGCTAAGATTGATTCATAATAAGATTGATTTAGATCCTTTGTATTAGATATGCATGAATGATTATGATACAAACCATCTTTGTGGATGTAGAATAACTAAAATGAGATCACGTGCATATGATAACTTCTATTAACCAATTAAGTTAGGAGATTAGGAAGTTAGAGAAAAACTAACCACTTTAGCTATAGTTGAGTTAGTTTTATTCTAGTAGTTTGGTTTGTCTATGTTGCGACTCGGCAAGTGCACCGATCGTAAAAGTAATAAAGTGTACTAAGTACGGGATCGTTCCCACGAGGATTGGGTTTTCAAACACTAGTTCGCTAACAACAATTTAGTTGGACAATCAATTTTTGGATTTGAGAGAATTGAAATTGGAAACATGCAAATTAAAATTCAGAATTAAAAAGCAATTGGAAGGATGATTGATTTAAAGATTTAAAAACAAGCATAGTTAAGGTTTCGATTTCACCCAATCTCCTCTATATGCAATGAATTAAATTGTCAAGAATCTGTTCTTAATATAATGTCAATCAATTCTTTCTAAGTTAATTAGGGCTCAATTCCTTGTTACCCTAAATCTATGTGATTCTGAAAGAACTCTAGTTCCCCGATTATTCCCCCGAGAAAACATGCATTAAGATTAAGAATTTAAAGATTTCACAATTGCCCTATGTCTACCCCTAAATCACAAGGATTGTGATAAATTTATCAAATCAGGGTTCATGCACCAACATCCCTATCGTCATACAATTTCCCTAAATCAATCTATAAGGAACAAACTCATAGAAAGCATTAAAGATAGATAAATTTATTCAAATATAAAAACAGAAGAATCTAGAGACAATTTAATTCATAAGCATAAAGATTCAATTGGGTTCATCTACATAAAGATTCATAAACATGATTTCTCCTTTGGGTCTCTGTGTATTTCCCGTGGTGTGTCTGTGAATTCATGAATTCCATTGACCCCAAGCTCCCTATTTATAACCTTTGAAGTCATATCTTTTAATTATTCATCAAATCTCCCCATGAGTCTCTATCAATTCCTAATCAAATCTTGATTTGTTTCTGTTTTTATTTAAGATCTTGCAGATTGAGCTTCAAATTTTTGTTATGATTCCTTTATCACTTCTTAGCACCAAACCTTGTGGATTTACCTTTAAAATGAGCAAGATATCAAAACATTAGCTCAATTCTCAAATCTTTATTATTTTTTCATATAACACTTTGAATTCCATGCAATCTACCATATAATCTTTATATAATTTGGCCTAAAAACATGGTAAACCAAGGGTTTATCAGTCTACCCCTAAAATAACATGTGCATGTACACTTCACCGACATGTTTGAATGGTCCTATGATGTTTGTCTAGATAAGACAAGATGTACTAGGATGTTTTACTTATAATTTTTTTTTGGGTACATTGTTAGGGTTGTGCCCAAAGAAAAAAATGGCTTAACAAAAAGCTAGAATCCTAGGACGAGAAACAGAAGCAGCATCCTCTTGAAGAAGTAGTTGAAGTCTAGTGGGAGGGTCTTAATGTTCAACCAAACTAAAGGAGATTTGCCAACCAATCAACACTACAATTGGCTTCCATGAAAACGTGCACCATCCAAATCTATCAGTCACGCGCTAACCATACTTGAATGCGAGCAAACAAATAAGATTCACGAGAGTTATCACCAACCTTGGTGAGTTAAGAAACAACAAAGAGTTACACATCATAATAACATTTCTCCAACCGACATTCCAAATAAGCTCAAATCCTTTTAAGATCCCCAAATATTATACTAACAAATTAAGCAAATACCAACTCTATATGCATAACCTCCAAGCCATCTTCCACAGAAGTCATGAAATAAGCCTTTAAATGTAGAGTTGCCAAGATTACCTCTTGAAGCACCATCCGTATTTAGTTTAAACATCCCCTCCTCTAGAGCAGCACATGCCACAAGCCTAGAGACAAAGACAATTCTAGGGACTAATTCGAAAACATGGGAAATATCAATCTGGATTTCCAATAGTCTGTTGCTAATCTTCCCCGTAGAGTACAATGTCCCCAAATGATGAGTCATGGATGATATCATTTTTCTAGCTCCAAAACTGCCATTAGGCCATAATGAACATAGAGTTCCATAAATATCTATTCACGATTTGAACGTCACATTGCAAGTTCTTGCTCACCCAATCCCTTAAATCAGTGTGAAAGAACCAATTATGCCAGCCAACTAGAATCACATCCTTCCACATCTGTCTTACTACGTAACAATCACAGGCAACATGTAGTAATGACTCGCTCTGATCCTAACAAATAGAGCACAAAGAATGTTGGAGATACAAAAGATACATAATAATTAATTAAGTCTCTCCCCGCGATTAAGGTTTTGGGTTGTAGTGGCATTTATCACATTATCAGAGCTTGAGTGACCAAGAGGTCATGAGTTTGATCTTCACTGATCCCCACTTTCAGAGAAAAGCACAAGGCAAACAAACAAAAAATGGACTTGTGTAGCACAAGACATACAAAAAAATAGGCTTGTGCAATATTCGCGCTTCAAGCACAAAGGGCTTTTGCGTGAGGGGATGTATTAGAAAGATACAAAAGATAAAATATAATTAAATAAGTCTCACCCAATGCCTTAAGATTTTGGGTTGAAGTGGCGCTTATCAAATAATCATTATAGGCCCAGCGGGCAATCCATTCCATTATGGGAATTTTGTCGTGCACCACTTTCCATAAGAACAACATCATATGTTGGAGTCCCTTCCACTTTCAAAACTTGTTCTAGAATCTTTCATCATAAGTGCTTGTCTTTGTACCACTCCCAATCGAAATAATCTTGTGTAGAGCCTTGATGATCAATTTCATATCTCCCTCGAGAAGCCAACCCCTCTTATTTGGACCATCGCTTGGACTAGGTGGTAATATGCTTCTATTTTTTGAGTAACATCTACTAGCAACTAGTTCATTAGTAATTGCAACCTCTATGTATCGTCCTCCTCGACATAACCCTGTAACTTCCTCTCCTTTTCCTTATCCGAAATAGTTGCCGAGACTACATCAATAAAGGGCCCTGAATTACCAATCCAATAGTCATACTAGAAGGAGATGGAGTCACCATTACCAACCTCCCAAATAATGTTGCCATCCATCATCTAACAAATAGAGCAAAGAACACTCCACAATATGAACTAACCTATTTTGATGGGAATTAATATCTCTTCCCTTTGTTCATATATTTACCTCAAAGAACTTATGATCAAAGAGCATGACCTTCTTTCTAGTGTCTCCAAGCTAATTTAGCTAGAAATGCCTCATTCATGTTTGCTAATCTATTTAGGCCAAGCCTTCTCTATAGTTTTGGTTGTATTTTCCAATCCATGAAATGGACATGTCATTGTCTATTCGTGTCTCCCCATGTGAACCTTCGCTATAGCCGTTCAATCTCCGAGCACTCATAAAGAGGAATTCTACCATGTTGTATATGTAAGTACGATATTGTGGCAATAATATATTAAGCTAAAGTAATTTGGCTTTTATGAGATAAACATTGCCCTTGCCAACCCTAGAGCTTCCCTCGAATCTTATCCACTATACAAGCATAATTATGCTTCATCGTCCATCCATGAATCATTCAAGCTCCCAAGTAATGCCCCACATTATGGACCTATTTGAATCCAATCCGCTCCGTTAAAATAACAACATGCTCTTCTGGGGTATTCTTAGTGAAAAAGATACTAATTCTCTGAACACTTTGCTTTTGTCCCAAAATCTCTTTAAATAAATGATTGTATTTAAGAAGCACCTCCAAGTGTTTTTCTGAAGCTTCAACAAATAGCATAAGATTATCTGCAAATAACACATGGGAAATGTTAGGACTAGGGGTGTAATTAGGCCAGGCAAGGCTTTGGCCTTCATGGCCTAAGCCTATATAATAAAATGTTCAACATATCTGGCCTACGAGCCTATTAAAGGCTTAGTTTAAAGGCCAAGCCTCCACTGTTATTTAAAAATAAAAAAGCCTACATGGCCTATGAGGCCTTTTAGGCCTACCATATTGCAAAATAAATAAATAAATAAATAAAATATCTCATTCATTAAACAATATTTCCAGCATGGGTCCAAATTATAAAAATTCTACAACAAATTTTTTAACAAGAATACAGATTATAAAAATTCACGACAACAAAGATTGATTTTTTCTTGGCACATCACAATCTTCAAGTGAGCCTTCTTATCTTCCTCTTACTTTGATATACTTTCACTTAGAGTGAGCCACTTAATATCATTATCTAATATCAATATCTGTGATAAATGCAGTTACACAGAAAACACAGAACACAAATGATAAAGAGAAGAGGCATACAAGGACGGTCCAAGTTTTAAGAAAAAAATAGGCATCTCACCCATAAAAAGTAATCAGCTTGATTATTCCCACTATCTTTTCGAACCTGCAAGTAGAAAATCAGAAAATCAAATTAGTTATGCATTTCACTATGTTTACATTATGAAATTGCAATATATAAACATTTTCAAATGAGTTGCTAAAGAAGCAATTTATACCTTTTGTCTTTTTCTTCAAATCATATTTATTTCGTAGCCAATCTCCACCACAAATTAATGCTTCGACTGCATGAGCAGAATCATATACAAAATTCCAAACCGAAGCACAAGAGAGCAACGTTCACAATCCATGTACTAGTTAGCAGTCACAGCAGGTAATGTCACCAGACACTTACCTCACACGTCACAAATAATTTACCAGGCAGCAGCGAAATAATCCAAAGTCTCAAGGGTTTTGCGCACCTAATATACAAGTGCAACAAATCAGAATACGTCCCAAGCTATTCCTAAAAGTTACCAACAAGTTTCCAAGCTTTAAGGCTTTTGTACCTATTCGGCCATCAAGGTTCTTTTCCCAAAAATATTCTGACTTCAAATTAATCTTGACCAACGTTTAACAGCAAGGATTTCTTAAGGTTTCCAACTAAGGCAGAATCGATTTTTGATACAAAAATTTCCTTAAAGTTTAATTCATAAAATTTCTATTTCTCTACTCATAAGGTGCGCAAAGAAAAGCCTATTTAGCATGCTGCCTATTTAATTTAGATGGAGCTTAGTACACACCAAGGCTCACCAAAACAGAATCGATTTTTATCCAAACAAAAGCATCAAGGATAGATTATTCCAAAACCCAATTAATCCATTTAGGGTGCGCTACAAGGGGAGCTTAAGCATGCTGTCCTTATTACTTTGACTCATGAAAATTCAAGATACACTTAAAATATAACCAAGCAGTCCCACGATTTAATAGAGAGTATCTCCTAATTTGTTTTCACGTTTTCAAGTTAAGGTCCAAGGGTTTAAAATGGCAGAATCAAAAGGGATAAAATGAATATTAAAACTACTTCCTAAACATGCTTGACGTCTAAAATAGAGGAGGGAAAAAGGGTTTTGTGCTTACCTCTTGCAAGCACACAAGGAACTACGAGTTGAACAATGAGTAGCATTTTAGCCTATCTCACTTTATCTATCTTTCCCCACCAAACAACTTTTTTTTACATTTTTCTACCTAGCTCACTTTATCTATCTTTCCAATCATTTCTCTATCTATCTCATTTCCCTACTATTCCAAAAAAATTTCCTGAACCAAACGCCCCCTTAGTAATTTTTAGAATATAAATAATATTATATGATAAATATTTTTTTTATTTAAAAACTTAAACAGGCCAGGTTTTTTATATTTAGCCAATGGCCTTGTTTTTAAACAGATTTACCTACAAGCCTTTACCTGTTCTAAGTACTTCAAAGGCAGGGCCGGGCTAGGCTTTTCATAGGCCAAGCCATATGCCCTTGTAGGCCGGCCTGACCTATTTACACCTCTAGTTAGGACCCCACGACCAACTCTAATGGACTTCCAACGCTTACCATTAACAATTGTAGAGTTAATATGAGTAATCTTCATCATTGCTGAGATAATGAGGGTTCTTTAGAGGCTGTTATTGAATCCTTGTCCACTTTGTAATATATATTTCATGCATCCAGATATAAACCTAGAACATATTTTAAATAAAAAACATAAACCCAATATAATGTCTTTGAGGTAGTGTTTGGTTCAGGAGAAGTGTCAATATCCCCAGCAATCCTTGAGTGGGAATCAGTGTTTGCATCGTTTGGTTCAGGAGAACCAAAATTTTTCCCAGTTTTCACAGTTGCATAGGCATCGTCTTTCGCGTGTAAAGAAGCAGGAAAGTTACTGTGCTATTTGTCCAAAGTTAATGTCGTATTCTAAGAAGCATAGCGAAATGGCTTTATGGGATGCACTTTTTTGACAAAACTACCCCGACGACAGTTGAGCAAAGTACACGCACAACTACCCTCATCATTTGTGACAGTTGCCATCACTCTTCCGCGACAGGTTCCATTTGGTAAAGTTAAACCCAAAACTTTTGAAACCTAAATCGAAGCATGACTGAAGAAACCAAATTGGCTATGGTCGGAGGTCAGGTAATGCTATGCAAACTCAGTTGTGAATCATTTTCTATCCAGTTGTGACATGCACTTCGATGGTTTAGTTTGATGTTACGAATTAAGAAATGGGTTCCTACAAATTTCTCCTCTATCTTTTTTGTATGTTCTTATATTTTCGACAAATGCATAGACAAAAATATAATGTTTGTTCAGATCTGTAAACCCAAAAGTTACTCTATCTTTTTGTACTCGTTAATTCTGCAAGCACTATTATGGGACATCATTAGTCACACACCATTGTCATATTTTTTATGGTATTGGTTGTGCATGTGATTTTCCTGTGATCCTTATTTATTAAGTTATGTGTTGTTTTGTAATTTTTTCAATATGGACGAAGATGGTGAAGGACCACATGTATTTTTGCATTCTAAAATTTGACAAACATATGTATTTGACTGAGGGACTGATAGTGAGTCTTGTAATGCATTGAATTCATTCCAAGCAAGGTCAGAAGGTATGGTTTCAGGTCCTAAATTTGTTAAACATGTAACATATTGTTCGAGATTGTGAAGTAGTGCACAATTGGGTAGTCACAAATTATAACTTGTATGTATCAGTTGGGTAGTCACCCTTGTTTCCTAGTGTTGGCTAATTTTCAATGAATATACACACTACAGATTTTTTGGCAAATGTTTAAATGAAGTGGATGGATGGTAGCTGTGATACTGACATTTTTTGTTGTGAATGCTACTGATTTTTTTTGGATGATGTAAATCTCACAGTACAGGGTTTAGGGATAAGCAGTTGTAGAGAAGTCAGTCACATATGTGTAAGGTGTTGAACTTTATTTTGTGTAAGCAGTGGTGTACTGTCTCCTATATGGTTGCATTTTGGACTTGTTAAACACATCACCTATTATTTATGTAAATCTATATATACTATCAGTTACAGGTATTTGTCCATTTATAATTGTTCAATTTCCCATGTCTGTCAAACTGTGACTGCATGCATTCAAATTTGCTTGCTACTATTGTTGCACTCCAGAAGACTTGCAGGTGCTTGGAGTTGAAGTTGTACTTACTTGCTTGCTGTCCTAATCATGAAAATGTTTAAGACAATGTGGTTTCCTATTGGGTCATGAGTTAGATTCCCTGTTTTCTCTTCCAGAATAATCTCCCTCTAACTGCCTTGGTGACTCAGCTTTTGTGATTGATTTGGTACATTTCTTTCAACTTTGTATCCACTTTTCCACAAGCTTTGGTGACTTAGCTGACCACAGATTCTTAATCCTTGGTGCTGGAGAGGTAAGTCTATATAATCATTTTTTGTTTCATATATATAAAATGATAAATAGAAATTCATTAGAACATGCAGTATGTCATACAGGACACCATACAATTGTCACCAGGTTCCTCTCCTGCATTTAGTCAGAGCCGTAACTCATATGCAACTCATAACCCTGGGTCAACATCCATACTTGGTGATTCATATGAACATAATCAGAGTTTATCCACTGTATGTGTACAAGTTTCCTCTGATATATTAATTGGGAACAATGGAATGGGTCATTTGGTCTGTCATACAGAATCAGGAACCTCAAGTGAACTCGAGATTACCAATGCATTAGTGGTCGGTTGGAGGAGCAATTAAGTTTGAATGAGGACAATCTTAAAGCCATTCCTCCCATCAGCAATGAGCACGAAATTGCACATTATTCAAATCCTCAAGGTTGCAGCATATCAAGGTACTCGGAGGATGGAAGGGCAGTTGCCTATGAAAGGAGCTATGAAGGTTGCTGCATTGACATATAAATGTTAAAGACTTACACTCTGTATTGAAGATATTGTATCATGTATTTCCATTTTGTAGTAACTTCAGGACTTACACGATGTATTTCCATTAGGCTGTGATGTTAAAATTGTACTTATACAACAAAGGATACATTTCAATAAGATTGTTAATTCAAGTTACCATGATCTTTTCTTGCACTAGTATGGAAGCTTGTGCAAATTCTGACCGAATGGCAGATATATAATTGTAACAGCCCTATGGTTCATGTGTTCCATATTATTTGTTTAATAAAAAAGAGACCAGTACAAACCATTATATTGATTTCTTGTGAAGCTTTGTATAATATTGTAATAATATTATAAGATTCAATCCGTTTCTTGATTAGGCGAGTCTTTTGTATTTATTTATTCTCTATGTGGTTCATTCAACATTACTAACACAAATGACCAACAAAGTGGTGCAGAGAAAATGGTAAATAATTGTAACATGTGCCACTGCCCTCACCTTCCATTTCATTACCAACCATAATATGTACAATGCAGACATTGCAATTAGTAGTGCCGTGGGTTTTATGCCGTTGGGTCAATTGAATGTAATTTCAAAAAGTTTTCAATAAGTTTAAAAAAAATAAAGGGTTATTTCTTTTGGGGGTTATTTTGTAATTTTATTAAATTTTCCCATCATTATTTTATCTTCAACCAAACACACATTCAGGAATTTCACTGAATTTTTCTGGTAAAATTTTGTCCAACCAAACAACATTTTTAAAATTTTCCCATATAACTCACTTTCCCTGCAGATCCCTAGTAATTACATTCCTCTAGTAAAACAAAGATTTCTCCTAAGCCAAACACCCCCTGAGGTTATTTTAGTCACGTAAATCTATTTCATGCCATATAATGCATTGTTGAACATATGACATATATTGCTGGCAAAAAAATTAAAATATTACACTTTTAATAATTAATTACGAATAGGTTGCAGTTTGGAAATTATCTACGAATCTATTGCAGTCATTCACGCTCAAATTAGGCGTGACTATTCACGCCTAATTTAGGCATGACTCCCAAGGCATTCACACTTAAGTTAGGCGTGACTCGTCTGGTGTTGACACGTGGCACAAAAAATTAATAGTTTAACAGTAAAACTTTATTAGGCTATAACTTTTGACTCGGGTATTCGAATGAGGTAATTTTTTTTTGATTCCACATAACTTTTCGAGATCTACGCAATGACATCTCATTTGATATATTTTATCTCTCACAAAACACAATTCAAATTTGCAACAATAATACTATAAAAATGGAACCAAAGTGGATTAACTCATCTATAAATAAGATGACACCAAATTTCCTATTAAATACAAAACGCAATCAGCTCCTATTAAATACAAAACACAATCAACTCCTATTAAATACAAAATTCAAATAACCTCTAGCAAATTTGTTTGAATTGGCGACAATCTGTAACCAACTCATAAAATTACAACGCAATCCGCTCCTATTAAATACAAAACATAATCAACTCCTATAAATACAAAAATGCAATCAACTTATTGGAGGTTATTTGAATTTTGAATTTTAAATTTTGAATTTAATGTTATAGTACATTATTGGGCATAAATGAGTGCAATATATTCGTAATTAAGTTCAAAACGGCAACTTATTCGTAATTAATTATTAAAATATATACAAATTTATATAATATTCTACCAATTGTTTAAAATATTTATTTAATTATTTTCTTTATTAATACAGATTTCTCAAATTGATTTTTGAGTTTAAATCACAAATTAAATCTTTATTTTGTTTTTCTTATTAATAATAATTTTTTAATTTTTTTGGTAATACACTATATAATACAATTATTGCAAATTTGAATTGTGTTTGTGAGAGATAAAATATATCAAATGAGATGTCATTGCGTAGATCTCAAAAAGTTATGTGGAATCAAAAAAAGAATTACCTCATTCGGATATCCGAATTAAAAGTTATGGCTTTCCAAAGTTTTACGATTCGTAAGTTGACTTTTTTTGCCACGTGTCAACACCAGATGATTCACGCCTAAATTAGGCGTGAATGCCTTGGGAGTCACGCCTAATTTGGGCGTGAATGACTGCAATAGATTCGTAGATAGTTTTCAAATAACTATGTATTCGTAATTATTTATTAAAATAATAATATTTTAATTTTTTTCCCATATATTGCTAGAATGTTTAGTTCAAAACCCTCGCATATGTTTGGTTTATTTATTTATTTATATAATTTTTTCAAAAGCTATTTGAGTGCTAAGGCCGCCATTCCAAGCCCACAAATACACAATTCATAAAGACAGGGAATTGGAGCGAGAAAACATTATTCATCTCCAATTTTACGGAAGAGCCTCAAATCCCAAGTCATACTCTACCGAAGCACCGTCACATTCGAAGACCAAGATGCTCCACAACAAGTCCTTCGTCAAGAAAACCCGAGGTGGCAAAGTCACGAAGGTTCGCTCTTCTTCCTCTCAAACCCTAACCCTACCTCGCTTTTCTTTTCTTTCTTTATAAATAATTTTTGGTTTTCTATGTTTGGGAACAGCAAGTGAGGGAGCACTATCTACGAGATGATATATTCTGCGGTGCTCCATTTTGCACCGTTTGCGATTCTTCTGTTGCTCGTCTTAGTGCTTCTGCTTCCACCATTCTCGTTGTTGACACCAATGTCGTTCTCAACCAGGTCTGCTTCGAGTTAGTTTTACTTTGAATTGTTTGTTATGAAACAACAAAGTGTTTTTTTTTTTTTTTGTGAATTTGGAATACTTCTATCATGACAGATTGATTTGCTGGAGAATCCGGCCATTGATGATGTTGTTGTGTTGTCCATTGTGCTGGAAGAGATTAAGAACAAGAATATAGCTGTTTACAATCGGATAAGAGCTGTATGTAGCAATTTAATGAGGAATTTCTTTGTTTTTTCCAATGAACATCACAGGTAGGTTTATTTATTTTTTGAAGTATTTTTTTTTTTTGATTTACTATTTTCTAGTTATGATGAAATTATGTTATGATAACAATATAGTAGGAAAACAAGAAATTCTATATTACAAAGGAGAACAACGAAAAATCTAAGACTGCAGCACGGCTGCTCAATCTCTTCGCTGCATTTAAAAAAAGTAACTCTATATCCCAAACAAGGTTAGGGGCAGTGAATCAACCTTTAAACTTTTGAGCATTCTGCTGTGCTCCCACCACACGCATCAAATGGCTGCAAAGACTATTTTCTGTCATAAATTTTTTGTTTCTTTGTTTTTTTAAATCCTTTTTTAATGAACCATGAATAACTGCTCCAGGGTAGAAAGACACACCCAGTGTTCCCCGATACTCCTGAAAAGATTATTTTAAAGAAAATTAGCTCCTTGCTGTGCAAAAAATGAGTGATCTACTGTTATGAACTAGAATTGAATATAAGAATTTTATCAGGAGAAAGAGAGGTGTGAGGTCTACAAATGGGCTACAAATCATTTGTATAAACCCTATTAAATACTGCTAGTCAAACAAAAGACTTGAACTTAAAGGTAACTTTGGACTTCGAATGGGTTTGTTGTCAATAAGGAATTTTTGAGTTAAAACTGAAAGAAAGACTCGTAGACCTCACCAGAATAATCCAAGTTCTAAATTAGCCTATCAAGATTGGCTGAGAAATAAATAAGAGTCAAGTAAAACCAAAAGGGATTGTGGTTTTCTAGTTTTTCTATGATTCAAATCTCTTTAAAAATGGAAATGCCAATATAAGGAAAGGCCCCGAGTTTTATAAAAGTAATGAACGCGCAAACCTCTTGTAATTAGTGGAGAGTTTGTATATTTTACTCATTAATTTGCTTCATGTCATGCTGCTAATTATTTCTACTTGTGGATAATGGCATGTGGGTGACCTAAATTTGATTTGATACTGTGTGCCTCTGTTGGCAGGGATACTTATGTTAAGGAAATGAGTGGGGAAACTAAAAATGATAGGAATGATAGAGGTTTGCTTTCCATACGAGCTGTAAATTTATTCTTTATTTATTATATGCTTTCTGGCTCACTTTGATTGTTTTATTCATGAATTGCCAATAGAGATAAAATCGTTTTGAAGTTTAACTTTAGAGTGGTAATGCAGCTATTCGAGTGGCTACTCAGTGGTATCAGAATCATCTCGGTGATGCAGTAAAGGTTTTACTTATAACTAATGATAAAGAGAACAAAAGGAAGGCTAGTGAAGAAGGCATTCATGCAGAAACAGGTAATTTGAACTGTATGATAAATAGCCAGGCGACCAATGTACTTTCAGCTGTGTTTATGAGGAATATTCAAACTAGCAGTTTTGTTCAATGAATTCATCCTAAAAACTTATTAATCAATTTGTCTCTTGTTTCAGTTGAGTCCTATGTCAAGTCTTTGGACCGACCTGATTTACTTGACCTGCTTGTTCGGACTGCATCTGAAGATGTGGACTTGGAACAGATTGAAGATCTCAGACCATCCAAGAGGAAAGTCATCTATTCAGAGGTGTTCAATTAATTTCATTTCTATCTAGTGATTTGTATTGTGTCTGTAGATTTTTGTTAAATTACTATGATGGAGTATTTACATTCTGTTAATATTCAGCATAAGCCAATGTCAGAAATTACATCTGGCTTGCATCGTGGAATATATCATCAAGGGAAACTACGTGTAAACCGTTACAATCCATTCGAAGCATATGTTGGGAGTGAGAGCATTGGTGACGAAATAATTATTCATAGTCGCTCCAACATGAACCGAGCTTTTGATGGTGATATTGTTGCAGTTGAACTTCTGCCTAAGGACCAGTGGCAAGATGAGAAGTCTCTATCTATAGCTGGTGAAGGTATGTTAATTGTTAGACTATTTATACTCTGCTGTAAGGCAGACTTAAAATTGTAAGAATTTATTCTTTTAATTTATCTTATTACTTATTTTTCTTAGAAGAAAAACGTTTAAAACATAACTTAGGTCATCAAGTCCAGGGCTCTTAATTTTCATTCATAAATCTGGACAATGGATTTCATTATTAGATTCTAGAAATCTTGTTTCAAAATTATGTATAGACAGAAAACTAGGCCAATTTCATTTAATTGTCGACCCTAACTATTTATCCATCATGTTCAAAAATTTAAAATTGAGAAACTTTAAAGGAAATATAGTAACAAATCTTTAATTTTAAATTTCAGCAAAAGTAAAAAGGTTTGATGGATAAAGAGATCTACATATGTGGGCATTGGGTAATTTGGAGGGAAAATTGACCTTGTGCTTCGTGATAACTTAGTGTTGGAAATCGACAATCACATAAATCAAACGAAAATAGAGAGAGAGAGAGAGAATAGACACAGTGATTTACTTTGGTTCACTCAATTTAGGCTACGTCCAGCTTGTTTGTTCTATATTCACCTCTCCGCCACTCGTTACAAGTCACTCGGTTTACAAGGAGAATATAAATTGGATTAGAAAACCCTAACAGTAGCTATTCATGGGCTCAAGCCCCAACCCAAACTACCAAGAAAATGATAAATTACAATAAATTAGAGGCCTACAATAGTACCTAGCCTCTACGGGCTTGGGGTGTTGTCCCCCGAACCTTCGCCCGCTCATCTGGGAGCGAGACCCTAGTTTCCTTTCTGCTGACCCCGACAACAAGGGCCCTCATCAACATGCGAAGTATGAGCCATACCCAACACTTAGGACATCCAAACTGTTGAAAATTTCAAAATTCTTTCAATACCGACATTATGTCATTCTAATTCACATGTTGCGTGGCTTAACTTAATGTTATTTTTTTAATTCTAGTATGAGTCAACATCATTCTTACCAGCTGCAAGCATCAGACAACACTGTTATCAGAATCTCATGAATCTGGATTTGATTCATGTATTCGGGGACCTATCTATACAAATCGTGTGCATTGGATGCTGCATGACCCATTTAAAACCCATTTTTTATTTTTTGTAATTTTTTTAAGATATTAGGGGGAAAGTACTGAACTTTCTGTCCATCTCCCTATGAAAAGAAAATCAACCTGAAATACTTTCTCTCTTCCTTTTGTCCCTACTTCAACTAAGAACTCCTGCTTTCTGGTCTGTATTTTTGGTCTGCTGCTCCATCTCGCACCAAGAAACCATACTTTCTTTCATTTCTAGCCTCTTTTTAATGCACCCGAGCTGACTGGCTTGGGTTGGGCTTTTCCATTATTTATTTCTTTATTTAGAAAATTTAATAATTGCTAGTTATTTCCTTTTTGTTATTTTAGATTACGTTTGAGTGTGCGTTGATTGTGTGTTATTTCTTTTGATTGCGCATGATTATAGTTATTTACTTTTTCTGTTATTTTATTTTTGCCTATTTAAGGCTTGGAGAACTCTATTGTTATTTGGTTGTTTTTGGTTAAAGAAAATTAAGAAAAGAGAATAGTATTTTCTCGCAATCTTTGTATTTGTTTTTACTTCTGTTTAGCCAATTGGTCACTGCTTCGGCATTGCTTTTGGTGGCAAGTTTCTATTTTATTTTGTTGTCTCACTACTATAATGTTCTTAAAATTATAGTTTTATCTTTTTGACTATATGACTTCAATTTTGATATATCTTGAAATTTAATTTCAATTTGTTAACTATATAATAAATTATTTTTCTTTAAAATGCTAATATCTAGATGTTTGTAATGTTTTATTATGTTAAAAACTTAAAATATATTTGATAATTTATCTTGATTCATTTGGTTTACGATAATTTTCAATTCACTTCGGAAATTAAGCCTTACATCTCATGATTCCATAAACATGTCAGACAGTAATGTTGCTCATATTATTATTTTGAGCAAAAGAAGAAATGCAAAGGAAAGAGAGGATGAGATGTCCAAGCAAAAAAAATACAATGACATTAATACAACAGAGCTTTTCATTTTTCATTGCCTCTGCATATTCACATGCTCAATAAGCATGGGAACATGCTATTTTGTTTTCTTCTCTTCCCTACTGCATTTAACCCGAGCATGCTTCTTCTTGTGCTTGAAATAGCTCAGTCCGTTTTGTGTACGTGCATGTCTGTGAACATGCTTTTCTATTTAAATTTCTCATCAGGTAATATTATTTGCTTGCAGAGGATGAGGATGATGATGATGATGTTCATCTAGCTCCAAATAGTGCTGATGTTGCACCTAGAACTATTCCTCAGCAAGATTCTCCAGGAGATACAAATGGCGTATCCAGTCGCCCTTTTGGTCGTGTTGTTGGCATTATAAAGAGAAACTGGAATCGGTAAGTTTTTTTTTGGGAATTACTTGGAACATTTTTGTGCTACTTAACAAATTGTCATTCAATTTATTGGAAAGTAATATCTCTTTTTCTTTGTATAGAAGAAACTAATATCACTTTTATCTCCACTAAGTGATACTCTGCAAATTCTTTTGTTTTGTATCATTCTGTGTGTAAACTAGTTAGAAGTGTTAGAAATATGATGAGATAGATCTGAAACTTTATGCACGTGTGCTAAACAAGTAAAATTTCCAATACAAAATATATAAAGTGGAACACACTGAAGTTTGAATAAAGAACGAGAGTAATGTAATTTTAAATTTTTTGATTAGCTTTTGACCATCAAAACTCATGTTTTCTGATGCTAATTACACTTTGTGGGAATAAGTGTGTTCTTTTTAGTATTTTGTGATGCTCAAAACTAAATTTCCCTGTGTTCCATATGATTTTAGGACAAACCCATTTAGCTTGGAAAATGTTAAAATGCAGATAAAGGCCAACATTTTGGAAAAATATTCACTTTTGTCAACATTTGTTAAATATTTTATTTATTTGATAAGATTTTTTCCGTGAGGATGCATTGGGAATGACTTGTGCAAGAAATAATTCCAAAAATATAAACAAAGAAATAAGGGAAAAGAAAAGTGATTTTTCCTTGTCTGAAGAGTTTTTGGCTTATAAGTACTATTCATTGGATGATGAGATTTGTTTTTCTAGCTTAACAACCAAAACACTGAAGCAACTCAAAGTTGAACGAACAATTCTTCTTGGGGTTGATGTAGTCATCTCAATCCTCAACTTTGGCAAATACAGTTAACCCAGAAAGGAAACTATTGGTTCTATTCTTATTCTTGTAATGTTTCCCTCTTTGAAACAACTGACAATGGCAATCAATTAATAGAGGAAACATCTTTTTCCTAAACTGTGATGAAGGTAACCTTCACAAAAATGGATTACATTGCCCTCCTAGTATGTAACACACTTCAAAATCCTTAATCATGAATATTGTTTCATCAACCAATCCTCTGAGTTGGTTTAATTAAAGGCAAGTTGAACTGTAGCCTATAGTTCTTCAGATTTGTTATTAGAGGTTGGGCTGTCTATGCTTATACAAGTTGTGCTTGTTTAATGGAGAAATCCAATTCTTTTCCAGCTGTATTGCCTTTGTTAGTGACCAACTCTCTAAAAAGTATAAGCCGTTAGGTGAAGACTCGTGAATGGTTTTTGTGTCTAACACATCTTCTCTTGTAAGAACCCTTAAGGTTTTGAAGTATGGACGATGCACATTCCCACCTATGCCAATTCAACTTTAATTTAGAAGAATATGACTGGCAAGGATTGAAATCTTGACCATTTGGTTATGGAGTCTATGATACCATTACCGTGACTCTATCAAAGATGGAGCTTTTTTGGGGAAGGCTCATAGAATAATTTTTATATTTAACAGTCTTAACAACTTTATATCTTTATGACTTTATTGGATGCATATAGCATCTTGTTCTCTGTAATATATTTGTGACTGCCACCGTACTTCAATTGTTCATATTGTCAATGCAAGTGTGAAACAGGTAATTTTATAATTACTCTTTACACAATTATGTGGCACATCAGGGACAGGGTCCTATCCTTTCACACTTGAGCTAGCTTTAGGTGTGGCATATAAGGTGAAAACTTAAAGTAAAATGAAAAAGATAATATGACATGTCTTTGAAGATGAAGGTGCACGGAGATTATGTCCTTAAGATGGATTTGCTAAGTACTTCATATTAATTATATTCGTTCTTTGAATGTTAAACCTTGTCAACTGATCAGTATTTTTTGTTTGTTAAAATGTTGATAGATTACCAAAAAAAAATAAAATATTGATAGATAAGGATGGGTCTGTGCATATCATTTTGTAAATGTAGTTCTGTTGTTTCATGATTGATATATTTAAATTGTCTTTGCAGGTATTGTGGATCTTTGGAGCCAATGCCTATGCCAGCAGGGAGTGGTGGTGTTGCCCATGCCTTGTTTGTCTCCAAAGATCGCAGAATTCCCAAGATTCGAATCCAAACCCGCCAGCTTGAGAATCTTTTGGACAAGAGGATTATTGTGAAAGTTGATTCTTGGGATCGTCAATCTCGATATCCATCAGGCCATTATGTAAAAAGTATAGGAAAGATAGGTGATAAAGAAACAGAGAGCGAGGTATGGAATATTGGATTTGCATGCTTATTTTTCTCTTTGAATGGAAATTGGGAAGACAATGATTGGTGGTACTTTATGCTTGTATTCTCTTGTGGTTTTGATGAAGCTGACGCGTATAATATTTTCTAAGAAGTGATTTTTCCCCCTTCTTCATCTCATTGTCTTATGACTTGATAAAAATTTGAGATTTTAAACCTACGAGTTTTGAAAACTAATATAATCATCAATCACTGATGGTGTACCTCGTTACATGCATATGATTTTTGTTGATTACTTCACTTGTTTACATTTTGTTGATGACTTCATTCACTAGAAAGAAAACTGATGGAACCGAAAAATTGAATAACCGGAATTCAAATTAATTTGGGGACTCAGCCCTTTTCAGCAATATTCACAGACTCAAAAACACAGTGACGATCCAATATACTGACTCTAGGACCCAACCAAAATAACAACAAGAGACTCCAGGTAATTACACTAATAACCAGCAAAGATAAAAGATAACCAAAGATACTCCCCTCTACAAGGAACAACCCACCTTGCAGAGCAACCCAGTTCCTTTTTCCTGTTTACACAAATTCCATGCTTCTCCCTTTCCCCCTTTCCCTGCTTATAACAACATAAGCATTGCTGGACTTGGGCTCACTTGTCTTGGCCTATCAATACTCCCCCTCCAAAAGTCATCATGTCCTCAAGGTTAGGGAAGAGATAAGGTAATGTGAAAGAATTTCTGCACAGGTCCCATTGCTTAAAGTTGGCCTTAACCTCTCCAAAGCTGGCTAACCATTCATTCCCCTAAGATAGGATCATCTCCCTTTAAGTGTTTGATTTCCAATTCTGGCAGCCTCCGAAGCAACCCTTTACATGCTCCTTGGTTCTTTATTTTATGACCATCGCCCTCCTTCATTGTATAAGCCTTGGTTTGCTCCACTGTATATGCCATGCTATGCATACTCAAACGAAGAGCCCCATGATACATGCAATAGTTGACAAATGATCCCTCTTTTTGTATAAATCTTGCAACTGAAAATACCATGTCCACTGCAGTTCTATGAGGAACTAGACCTCCAAACTCAGTAAACCAGCCAGTCCGCATCTTTGGTTTGTAAGCCTTATTTGGAGAGAAATAATCACAATAGAAGCCGTTGCAAGTATTAATAACAGGACCAGGAGCATCAACTTGTTTGCTTATGACCCATAGAATCCCAATACCAGGTCCTACAGCAATATGTGCTGCCCACTAAGTGTATGACTTACCAAGAGCACCAATTCATACTCCATAGGTCCATATTCATCTTCAATCTTGTCCTCAATCACGTGCTTGATATTCAGGGATTCCAGCGCCACCGCTCCATCCACCACCATCTCCGCTGTCAGCTGTCTGTATCACGCATTGCATTTGTCTCCGTTGCTGCGGCCTCCCCCCGAACCACCATGCGTGGATCCTTGCCCCTCTCCATTCTTAGCAGTGGCTTGATCTAGGGTAGAATTTAATTCATTGGGCCTCGTTTGCAGCCTAATTGTTCTGTTATACGCATTTGGGTTAGGTCCACTAATGTTAGTGCTTTGAGCACTTTGTGTTGCAAAGCCCACACCCCCAACTCCCTCGCCACTAGGATTTCTAGTCCGAGTTGTCAAAGCAGGCCTGGTATGTGAGCCCAATGTTGACCCATTTGATACTGACCTTTTTCGTTCCCTTATAGTTGCTACTTCCTCTTCGTTTCTTTCTTCTGTTTCTTTTTCTTCTATTTTTTCTGCATCTTCTTCTTCCTTGTCTTGTTCGACTCTTTTTTCTTCTTTCGCTTCTTTTGTCTCTTTGATCCTCGATGCTTGGGTCGTCGTTGGAGTCTGATTAGCGAACATGAGAAGACAGATTTGTGCCCTTATTTTCTCCCTTAAAGCCTTGAGCTCTACTCTCCTATTTTCTCCTCTTGTGGTTTAGATCCATTTCTATCTACACGATTTAGGAACTCTTGAACGGTTTCTCGAAGCTGACGAAAGGCATTCTCAACTCCACTCATTCTTTCTTCCAATAACTGCGTGCACATCTCAACCTTCTTTAATCTGTTTTCCATTTTTTTTTTGTAAGGACCAGAAGCACCTCCGGGATCGAAGATGCTCTGATACCAAATTGATGGAACCGAAACATTGAAGAACTGAAATTCATATTAATTTGGGAACTCAACCTTTTTCAGCAATAATCACAGACTCTCAAACACAGTGACTATCCAATATACTGACTCTATGACCCAACCAAAATAACAACAACAAGAGACTCAAGGTTATTACGCTAGTAATTACACTAATAACCAACAAAGATAAATGATAAAAGATAACCAAAGATACTACCCTCTGCAAGGAACAACCCACCTTGCAGAGCAACCCAATTCCTTTTTCCTGTTTACACAAATTCCATGCCTCTCCCTCATTCCTTTTACCCTGCTTATAACCATATAAGCATTGCTGGACTTACACCCACTTGTCTTGGCCCATCAAAAACGAAATTGAAAACTCCTTCCATACATGAAACGAAGCATTAATATTGTTAGATAAATATAATATAAAAAACCATTTATGTGGTCTTCACCTAACAACTCAAAGTTGTTGGGTTGAATTGGTTTTTTTTATGGTATCAGAGTCTACATGACCAAGTGGGCACAAATTCAATCCTCATCATCTCCATTCTATTAATAAATAATTAAATATTATGGAGTTTCATAGCATAGGTAGGTAGATTTGTGCATAGCCCAATAGGCTCGTGTGAGGGGACGTGTTAGAGAAGTATAATATAAAATTATGAATGTGGTTTTCACTTGGCTGCTTGAGTTATTGAGTTGAATTAATTATTTACAAATACTTTAACATAATTAAGATTGAATAATTGTGTGTCTAATACGAGCGCTCAAGGAATATATTTATATAAACAAGTACATAAACTAATCTATCATATACAAGATGTGGGACTATTCTGTTGTATACACAGTACTACTTTAATATACTATTCTAACACTCCCCCTCAAGCTGGTGCGTATATATTGTGAGCACCCGGCTTGTTACAAATGTATTCAACCTGAGGACCTCTCTAAGAGACTTAGTGAAGACATCCGCGAGTTGATCCTTGGAGTTGTCTAATGCCGTTTTGATTTCTCCTTACTGAATCTTTTCTTGAATGAAGTGACCATCGATTTCTATATGTTTGGTTCTCTCATGAAATAAGTGATTAGATGATATATGTAGTGCAACTTGATTGTCACAAATGAGTGTCATGGACTGTTTTTATTCACAAAGATTGAGCTCTCGAATCATCTGCTTTAACCACATTAGTTGGTAGGTGGCAACTCCCATTGCACGATACTCAGCCTCTGCAATGGATCGGGCGACAACAGTTTGTTTCTTACTTTTTCAAAATATTAGGTTTCCTCCAAAGACGATACAATAACCTAAAGTAGAGCGTCTATCCGAGGGTGGTCCTACCCAAGGGCATCTGAACAACCACAAATTTCTGTATGTGCCTGATTTGAATATAATAAGCCTTTCCTTGGTGATCTTTTGATGTAGCGGAGGATATTCACAACAACATCACAAGGAGAATCACAAGAGATGTCTGGCCTAGTCATAGTGAGATAATTGAGTTTCCCAATCAACCTTCGATAATATCCAGGATCAGATAATGGCTCCTCCCTGTCCAGGCAATAATTTGATATTAGGATCCATGGGTGTATCAACAGGCTTACACCCCAACATACCAGTCTCCTCTAGGATATTCAAGGCATATTTCCTTTGACAGATAGAAATGCCCTGTCTAGACTGTGCTAGTTCAATTCCTAAGAAGTAACGAAGCTTACCAAGATCCTTTGTCTAAAATTGACTGAACCAATATTGTTTTAGTTGGTCAATACCAGCTTGATCACTTCCAGTGAGAATGATTTTATCGACATAGATTAACAGATATATGCACTTTTCACACTTTTCAAGATATATGCACCTATAAAACACAAAATGATCAACCTCACTACGGATTAAGCCAAAAGCCTGAACGACAGAACTGAAATGGTTGAACCATGCCCGAGGAGACTGCTTGAGGCGATATAAGGACTTACGAAGTCTACACACCATCCCAGACTCCCCCTGAACAACAAAGCCAGGTGGTTGCTCCATGTAAACCTCTTCCTGTAAATCACCATGAAGAAAAGCATATTTAATGCTATGATTGAAATAGCGCCGCTTTAGCCCGCATTAGCGCTTCAGTTGCGTGTTGCGGCACCCAACTGCTATTTTTGCACCGCGACGAGACAGTTTCTGGTAGCGGTCAGTAGCGGCCGGTTGCGGCGGTGGCGGACTGCAGCTCTTGCGGCGCTATCGCGCCGCTACAGGGAAAGGAAGAGAAGTTACAGACATTCAGGGGAGAAAAAGAAACGTAAAAAGCATGGGTGGCAGCATTTTGTAAATTTGAGTATCATTTAAGGATATAATAGGAAAAGGCCAGAATAAGTGAGGGGTAAAATAAATATTTTATTGAAAAAGCCAGCGTCTTTTTTTTGGGTAACGTTATCACCTTCCTTTTTCTTCATTGATTTTGCTGCCAGCTTTTGGGTAATGTGTCCGTAGCAGTGCTTGGTTTGATAAAATTTAATAATGCCACCAAATACATAATTAAAAAAAAGGAAATAGTGGGAAGAAGTCAAGAGAAAAAAAAGTTGTAGGTGATGCTGCAGCTACTGTTCAGATTCTTTGGAACTGAGTTTTGATGGCTCCTTCTCCTAGTTCACTGCATCATTACCCCTATTCTCCTCTTTCCTATTTTTATTTATAATCATAATAACAATAATTTCAAGTCCCATTGTTTTTCTATCCACCAATTCACATTTTAATCAAATATATTTATTTTTAATAATCAAGATTTATATTATATACTTTAAATAAATTATAATTTGCATGATCTTCTAATGTAATATAAAAATAATTTGTTACCGTAATATCTATATATATATAATTAAATTTTTACATTTTATATTAAGATAGGAAATTACAAAATTATTATTGTTGATTTATTCATTAATATTTAGAATTCTCTCACATAAAATAAATCATACTAAATGATATATGAGATAATTGATCTTTTGAAGTAATAAGAATGACCTTAAAAAAAATGTGTTTGGCTGTATTGTTATTAATTTAGTTACTTTCATTGAATTAATATGTTGGTTCCTTTATGTTCCTTGAATCCTTGTTGTGAATGTGTAGTATTATATTTTGCATTCCTCATTTCCTTCTATTTTGGGTGATTTCTTATCTTATAGAATTTATATAGTATTTATATATGTGGTATAATTTATTATAAGTAAATATGGACTTCACAGTAGCGGCTTTACCGCTTCCCGCTATAGCGTTTTGGGGGTCGGCCGCTACTGTTCGTTACCCGCTATTTAAAACTATGATTTAATGTCCAGTTGAAGGAGTGGACAGTGAAGAACAGCAACGAGGGCAATAAACATGCGAACAAACGCTATCTTAGTGACATGAGAGAATATGTCACTATAGTCAAGGCAAAAAATCTGAGTAAAGCCCTTGGCAACTAAGCCTTGCGACGGTCAACATGGCCATCGGGTCCAACCTTGACAGTAAAGATCTATCGACAACTAACAATAAACTTCCCCGGAGAAGCAAGATTAAGATTCCAAGTGCTATTAGAATGAAGAGCGGTCATCTCATCAAGCACCGCTTGGCGCCACCCTGGATGGGAAAGTGCTTCACTTGTGGTCTTAGGAATAGAAACAGAAGAAAGACTAGAAACAAAGGTGAAATGAGGAATAAAAAGACGGTCATAGCTCAAATAAGTATAAGGAGGATAGGGTTACGAGTAGTATATGTTGAGATATATAAAACCATTAATGTAGCCTCACCCAACAGCTTAAGCTTTTAGGTTGAATTGGTTCTTTACATGGTATCAGAGCCTCGGTGTACCGGGTTCTATCTTCATTGCCCTCCACTTTCTTTCTAGTAGAATTTCTTTCTTCGCACAGGTAAGTGAGCCTGTGCATCGTCCACTCTTCAAGCCCAGTCGGCTCTCGTGTGAGGGGGCGTGTTGAGATATATAAAATCATTAATGTAGCCTCACCCAACAACTCAAGCTTTTAGGTTGAATTGGTTCTTTACAGTATGTATATCTTTTCTTTGCGCAATGAGAAGAACCTCTGGTGAAGGATTTGGAGGGGAAAGGAGAAGGCGATGAGTCAGCCCGGGTCATTTCTATAGGAGGCACAATCTGACGACGTTGATAAGTGAGAAAACGGCGGTCCTCAGGGATGGAGGCAAGTGGTCGTTCTCTGGGATAGAGTCACCTGCAACTGGTAAAGATATGTTAAGAAAAGGAACAGGAAGAACTTGATCAACTTGTGACAACTGAAATGGGATAGAATGAAAGGGTTGTTGATCAAGAAAAGTGATATAAGCGGAAACAATATAACGCTTAAGATAAAGAGAATAACAACATCCTTTTTGAAGACGAGAAACCAAGAAAAATACACTTAAAGGCTTTGGATGTTAACTTGTCCTTACCAAGAGTGAGAAAATGAACAAAACAGGTACAACCAAAGGTATGCAGGGATAGAGGATGAACAAAACAGGTAAAACCAAAGACATTGTTAAGCATAGAGGAAGGCATGCGGTTGATGAAAAAACAAAAGGCCAGTACTGCATCTGCCCAGAAGTGTAGAGGAACATGCATGTGAATAAGAAGAGTCCGGGCAGTTTCAATGAGATGTCTGTTTTTATGTTCAGCCACCCCATTTTGTTGTGAAGTGTGAGGACAAGTAGTTTGGTGTAAAGTACCTTGTGTGACCATTAAATTAGAAAAGTTGAAATAAACATATTCCTTAGCGTTATCACTACGTAAAATATGAATAAGAGGCACCAAATTGAGTATGAACCTCAGCAGAAAACTTTTAATAAATGGAGAATAACTCAGAACGATTTTTCGTTAAATAAATCCATGTATAAAGGGAATAATCATAAGTAAAAGTAACAAAATACCAAAAACCTAAAATAGACAAAGTATGACTTGGACCCCAAATATCTGAATGAATAAGAGAAAAAAGAGCATTAGCTAGTTTATTGACTCGACTGGCAAAGGAGGAGCGTGTGTACTTCCCTTGCTGACTCGACATACAATCTAAAGACCAAAGACCAGATAAAAGAGGAACCATCTTCTGCAATTTTGAAAGACTTGGATGACCGAAGCGATTGTGGAGATTCTGTGAGAGAGCATACCACTGAAGGACGAGGCACAACTAGATTCACGACACACTCTAATCGTCTTCCCCGTACCCGGATCCTGCACAGAAACAAAATGGTTAGCGAAGGTAATAATGCAAGTAAGGGAGTGGATCAATTTACTAACAAAAATTAAGTTATAAGGGATGCCAGGAATGTTATAGGCAGATGTGAAGGTCAAAGAAGAGGTCGGACGAGCTTGTCCAATCCCATGAACAGTGGCTTTAGTGCCATCAGTAAGGGTAAAGGAAGGTAAATGATAAGTAAGAGATGTAAAAGAGTTCTTTATTATCACAAAGGTGATCGGTAGTACCTGAGTCGAATATTCAAGGACCAAGTGATGTAGAATGAGAAACACAAGCAACAGGATTACCAGTATCTGAAGCAGAAGGCTGAAACCGAGGAGAAGCTTTATCGTGAAGAGTCTAGAGTCCTGCATAGTCTGCAGGGGGAGAGAGAGACTGAATTGGATGAAGCAGTATTTGACTGAGCTATATTCACAACATGAGAGGGTCGCAGATGAGGATACTTCGTGTAACAATGCTCCTCATGATGATCAAGTTGCTGACAATAACTACAACGAGGTTGCTCACCACGTCCACCTCGGCCACGACCACTGTTTCCGCGAGAGTCAGTACGACAAACAAGAGCAGTGGAATCCACAACAGAAGATGAATCAGGCGCAGACACTGGTTTTTGTTGAGATTCAAAAGGCGCTAGTAAGTCAGTGATAAATCAGGATCCCCACTAATCAAGATAGTGTCGCAGACACTATCATACTCCTTGGGAAGACCAAAAAGAGTGGCAACCATAAAAAGGCACTCCACCTGTTTTCTATATGCAGAAGCATCAGTAGGGTAAGGCAACATATCCAAGTATGCCTGCATCAAATATTGACTTTGCCAATGTATGTCTCTATCTAAATGTCAGATGATTTGCGCAAATCCATGAATTGAGAAATGATAGAATAGAGCTGCTGAATATCATTAGTGTAGAGGTTTTTAGCTTCCCACACTTCATAGCATGTTTGAAAAGAATAGAAAACGTCAATAATGATTGGATCAATAGACGACCAAAGAATACTCAGAAGCTAGTTGTCAATCCTTTCCCAATCAGATTTTTCTTCCTTAGGAAAAACATTAGATTGAACTGTGAGATGTCACCCATTCCCCTGTCTAAAGAACTAGATGCGAACAAAAGTGGTCCAATTCTTGAAGTTACAGAAGCCTTCAGTTTGGAGGAAGTAATGGGTTCAACATTAGTGGAGATGATACTCGAAGAACTTTTGGCAGCAGGAGGAGGAGAATTGACCTCCGAGTGAACAAGAGATGATGCTGCCATTATGAATGCCATAAAAACTTGCAAAATAGAATCAAACCGATAGCCAAACAAGAGTCCCACGAAGAAACAAGAGCAGATTTGGAAGGAGGAGACAAAACCGAGCAGTACTTTCCTGGAACGACCAAAAAAAGACGCTAGAACAGTGTTTCCGGCGATGAACAGTAAACTGGCGACACGAACAGTAACTCCGGTGGTGAACAATAACTCCGTTATTGAACACTGCTTCTGACAGTTGCAAGCCGGAGGGATGCATGACAAGGAAGGAGAGAACACCTAAGCTGTGGGCTTAGGGTTTTAGCAGCGGAAGTGAAAGTTCCTAGAACAAAGAGCTCTGGTACCTACTTAAGATTGAATAATTGTGTGTCTAATAAGAGCACACAGGAAATATATTTATATAAACAAGTGCAGAAACTAATCTATCATATACAAGATGTGAGATTATTCTATTATGTACACAGTACTATTTTATCATACTATTCTAACAAAGATATTTGCCATACTGTTATATGATAGTACTTACCGGATACTGCACATTTTGTAGACACCATTAGATAATACTATCTTGCATCCTATAATTTTATTTTTGAATTTTTTTCTGCCAATATGGGTTTTATATCTTAATAATTTGATAAATGCTAGCTTTTATCATGTTTGCAATGACTAATGCTGAATACAAAAACTCAATTCTTCCTTTCCCTTCCCTCTAGTTATTGACCCGTTTATTATTATTTATTTAAAAAGTGTTATATGAGGGCAAGCCTGGAGCAGTTGTAAAACTAATCCTTTGTGGCTGAAAAGTCACTATTTCATATAGAGAAAATAGCTTCTTTTGAAAAATGTAAGGTAATAAGGGTGCGTACAAGGATTTTTTCACCTCTACTTTCACAAGTTGGGGTTTCATGGCGAGTTGTTTGTGTTTATTTTGTTGGTAATTTGTTGTGATGGTTTTATGTTTTGTTGATGTTTTTGCAATTATTATTATTATTGTTATTATTATTATTATTATTTATTGCATCTTGTACCCGAATTCAGCTTTTTTACCAAATGTCATATCCCTGTGTCGTGCCAATGCTGTATCTGATACCTATACTCGTATTCATGCATCTTAGAATACTTGCTAATATATTTTCATGCATCTAATGCGGCACATATGCAACTATTCGATATGACATCTCTTTTCCCATTGTACAACTTAGGTGGTTTTGATGGAAAATGATATAAATTCAAGGCCATTCTCTTCAGAAGTGTTAGCATGCTTGCCACCATTGCCATGGTCTGTCTCTTCTCAAGATTTAGCTAATCCAATTAGGCAGGATTTGCGTCATTTGCATGTCTTCAGTGTGGACCCTCCAGGTATGGGTTTTATTTATTTTTCCATTTTTATTTCCAATGGGTGAATTATAACTGTATCATCTGTTACTGAAAATTATAATATTTGATCATATTAACTAATTTTAACTATCACAGTTTTCTATACTCATAAAGTTGTTGATGAAAAGTTCAGGGATTAGTTATTCATAGAAACTTATTCTAAGCATTAAATTGGTATATGTTAGAGATCAACAGAACAATTGAGAAAATTATGGGAAGTAATACCTCAAGAACTGTATATTGATATAAACCAACGATAACAGTATTTCAGCAAAGGAAAATTACATTAACAGTATCAGTATACTCTACTCCTATGGAAATGGCAATTGCAGTAATGAAAAATACCGAAAGAATAAGAAAAGATAATGTGAGACAATTCTAGAGGTCTCACTCTCTCCCAATTCCAAAAGGGCCCAATGACTACTATGATTCCAGATATCCCCTACAAGCACCCACTCCTCTATATTTAACCAATTCCTCCGTAACTAACTTGCTCTCCCATGCTTCCATTCTGTTTTGCTGAGTCAATCATATTGCTTTCCCTAAATTGCTGTTAGAGTGGTAATAGTATCGTATCAATACTCCACCCTAAAAACTCACCTTGTCCTCAAGGTGAGGTTTATCCCCCAAGAACCTTCCACCTGGATCCCATTTCTTGAATTGTAGAACCCCGTCAAGATGATCGGCATAATCCCGCCGCGAATTTGCCTGGTACTTCACGTCAGAACGTGGAATAAGTATCGCCCATCGTAACAGTAACTCGAGGACCGCCCAGGTCAACCTACCTGGGTCAAATTCATGGTTCAGCCTGTAAAACACGCAGACAACTTGGCGATCTGGGCATAAAACCTATGACGCCCAAGTAAAACGCCAAGATAAGTTACGATGTTGACTCGACAACCGCCCAGGGAAACCTATGACGACCAAGTAAAACGCCCAAGATAACTTGGCATCAAGCTACGCTTGCTACCAAGCTGTGGGGCTTCTGTTCTGGATAACCCAACCCCTAAGAAGCCCAATAAACCCTTTCCCCTAAAAGGGCCCAACCATGTGGGGCAGCCTAATGGTGGAGGTCCAATGACCCCCCACTTGTACATGTCAGCCCTACCAGCATCGACCAAGCGCTGGTCCCTAGGCGGCTCGCATTCCTAAGCGAGACACTAAAATGCCTCTCCTAGGAACCCCAACCCTTTGTAAGTCGCCCCAGTTACCATTACAGGTAAACGCCCCTCTGTCCCATGCTGCCACCGCCAGAAGCAGGTACTGTATCACTGCCTACTCCTGCTATGGGAGCTAATCATAGCAGGCCCCAAGGAGCGTTGACCTCCAGAAGAGGATCCCTCAACGGATCAGCACATAGGACCTCTATAAATACCACTCCCTCCACACATAGAAAGGATCGATTTATGTATTGTTGATATGCCCATTTGTATTTAGTCTCATTATTGCTCATTATCTGCCATTGATATTAACTGACCAAACCCTTGGAACATTGCCTATTAGCCAGGTCTTTACCTTGGCTGAAGGTATTATCCATATATTGATATTACCCTATCAGGGTACACAGTGGGCTTACTGATTCCATTAATACAACTCTGTCTCCCCCTAACCATTTCGTCCAATCGCCGGATGATTTCTGCCATTCCCCTTTCGTTAGCGTCCATCCTTAATAGAACTTCTTCGTGTCGAGCATCATTAGCGTCAAGCCTTTGAATCACTTCGTCCTGACAATCATAGTTCCTGCGCAGCCTTTCTTCCACAACCTTCATTCTGGTTTCCATGCTTCTTGTCGCTACCATGCCCACAGAGCTCCTAGATCGGAGCTCTGATAACATTTGTTAGAGATCAACAGAACAATTGAGAAAATTATAGGAAGTAATACCTCAAGAACTGTATATTGATATAAACCAGCGATAACAATATTTCAGCAAAGGAAAATTACATTAACAATATCAGTATACTATACTCCTATGGAAATGACAATTATAGTAATGAAAAATACCAAAAGAGTAAGAAAAGATAATGTGAGACAATTCTAGAGGTCTCGCTCTCTCCCAATCCCAAAAGGGCCCAATGACTACTATGATTCCAGATATCCCCTACAAGCTCCCCCCTCTATATTTAACCATTTCCTCTGTAACTAACTTGCTCTGCGATGCTTCCATTCTGTTTTGCTGAGTCAGCCATATTGCTTTCCCTAAATTGCCCTTAGAGTGGTAATAGTATCGTATCAGTATAACAATCTGATAATTTTCAAATGGAAAAAAAAAATATGATGAAAATTTTAATATTTACAGTTTCAGCATGCCCTTAAATAATGTAATCTTTAAGTACAATTGAGGGGCTTGCCTTGACCTTGGAATGGGGCAGCCTGCCCCCCTCCCCTAAACTCTCTTTTACCAAAAAACTGAAATAATAATTTATTTATTTATTCTAAAACTGACTAATGTTCATATTTAAAAGATAATGAAAAGTTGGATCAGCAAGGGGAATATAATGTCGTAATGATGATAAACAAAAAGATTTTATAACAAGTATAGAAAAGCATGTCAAGGAGATTTAACTGAAATAAGTAAGATGATCATGTAAGCTATGTCATAGGATATTAAGAAGCAATAGGTGAGAAAACCAAGTAAGATAGAGCAGAAGAAAGAAGGATGTGGTTCTGCACTTACTTTCATTTTATAAGAGACTACAAAACCAATATTACCATAACTGGTACCTTTTTCCGATGATAATTTTTTTAATCTTGGATGGGCCAACTTGTCACACAATCAGAATGAAGTGGTTATATGACTACTGCTTACGGAAAAAGGACACAGTGAAATAATAAAGAACCATTTAAAGTAGCTGCTTTAATTTGATTTAGAAGAGAACATGGTGTAAAGATGTTGTTGTATTTATGTTGCTTCTTGCATGTAGACTGCAAGGATATCGATGATGCACTACACTGTTATGCTCTTCCAAATGGAAACTTTGAAGTTGGAGTTCGTATCCTTTATCTGAGGACATTTATTTTACTGATGATGCTATGTATCGATAGGCTATATGTATTCAAATTAGCATCTTGGATTACTATAATTGGACGTATTTTATGATTTCATCATTTATGTGCGCACGTACTTTAGTTTGGCATAAATTTGGATGCCCTTGTTGGCAAATTTAACTAGCATATCTGCTTGTCTATTTTGTTTTTAGTGTCCTTTCAAAATATGATAAATATAAATGCTTTCTTTAGGATGCTTGAATTGTATACTGTGAATGCAATATGATACTGCTTTGCTGGCCAAAATTTTAGAATATTTGATTGTTACTCGCATGTGTTATTTTTTTTTTCTGATTAGAATCTCCGTGTCCTAAGTGTGGTAAGAAGTTATCAAATAATATACCTTAGAACTTGCATGCCTTAGCAATATATTAATATCCATCCTCTTCAACAGCCAGGCTTCGTTAGTTCTACTGCCCTTTTCCTTTTACTTTGGCACCCCTATCTTGCCTGGTTTATACTATTTAATTCCTCTATGTGGTTCATCTTTAACAAGTTTCTCAGATATTGCTGATGTGACAAATTTTGTGCATCCTGGCACTCCACTTGATAAAGAGGCTGCGCAAAGGGGTACATCTGTCTACCTTGTTGAGCGGCGGATAGACATGCTTCCAAAACCTCTTACGGAGGGTAAAGTCATTTGACCTTCTTTTTACCCTTTAGGTGTATTGTATGCTGAAAAAAAGTACATTGCTGTGGTTATAGCAATTTTTCTGCCATCATTGATAAACCTTAATCTGGCAGACATATGTTCTCTTCGATCTGATGTGGAAAGGCTAGCATTCTCTGTCATCTGGGTAATGTGCAATCTCATATTTTTACCACAATTACACTTATTGCAATTTACATATTCTTTACATGCATGTGCATTAGTATTGGATGGAGTTTATTATTGATTTGAAAACTTTTAAACATTCTACACACAATCACTGATGTCAACCATCAAGCTCATCTACAAACTTGCAACGGCCACATGGCTGGTTTTCCTTCTTCAATGTTTTGTTTAACACTCTAAAATTTAGATTCACAAGTGCTACTGCACTGTGCCACCATTGTTACCTCCACCATTTCTGTGTCCTGAACTGTGTTGCTTTTTATTACTATTATTACTTTTATTCCAAGCTGCTGCCATTACCAGCTTAACCATCGAGACTACTTATTATCCTTGTTACTACTGTTGCTACCATGTGATATATCACATCGACAGAGCCTTCATGTAGCAATTTTCATTTTTTTTTCTTTTCTTTTATGATGACTTTTTCTTTTAAATGAATCGGGACAATATTCATTAAACAAAGTATAGAGCAGGCATCACACACCTTTACACAATACAATCAACAATATTATGTACCAGCTGAGGAACAGTGTCTTTGGAAATATGTAAGGTTAAAGTTGCGTATGAGGATTGTTCTTATCCCACCATTACTAGTCGGGGTTTATTAGGGAGTGGTTTTAAACAATAGCAGAAAGAAAACAACCTTAGCATAAGAAGTGGCAAGCTCTCCATGAAATAAACTCATCTTACAATGCTTTCCCTTGTATGTCAACTTTTACGTTAATCTCTGTTCATACTATGCACTTTACAACCAGTAGGAGACACCAATTTAGAATGTATAACAGCTATAGCTTTAGATAAAGCATGTTCCACAGTGCAGAAGCTTGTCCGGTAACATAGTGTAGATAAGTACTTTCCAAGCTAGGTAAATAATGTATTTTGTTATTTGCAACCATTATTATTTGTTGTCAGTTGTTGCTATGGGTCAGTCAAAAGGCATAACCTCTCCTTGGACAATAATGTGTTACAACCCAGAACCAGTCAAACAGAATTGAAAGGTCACAATATGGAATTGTATTACTTTGATCAAATCAAATAATCCCAGCCAACCATACAAGACATGTTTCGGTACTTCCATTTACACGGATAGCAGATGAGAAATGAAGATGAGAACCAAAGTGGAAAGGTAAGCTGAACACGAATAGCAACAACCTAGAAGAATTAGAGCTCTTCCGAAGGCCCATGATCTTAATTCCCTAAAGATGCCTAAGACATTCCTCCCTATCCTTCTTATAATCCTCTTCCCTAGATAGCCGAATCCCACTCTCCCATTGATGTCCCCGGGAACGTGTGACTTAGTTATGAAAGTGTTGAACCCTGGTGGTTGCAACCATGATACGCCCTAGTGATGTTTGGTATCATAACATAATGCATGTCCAAATCTCACAAAGGTGTATCACCACCATTTTGGCTATGCATTATGTAATATATATATATATATATATATATATATATATATATATATATATATATAGGATTAATTTGCATTAGTGTAAGTCTAATGAGTCTTACACCTGTTGTTAATTGTTGATTCTACTTGTATCTAGTGGCTCGCGTGACTAATAAATTAGAGCCATCAAATGTAAGTGGGATCAATAGCTAATAATGAGTGTAGGACTTACACTCATGTAAGTTGATCATTCCCCATGTATGTGTGTGTATGTGTATATAGAGAGAGGCAGAATCATTTTGCTCAGTGTATCTTATACTCTCATTTATTACTTATATGTAATGGCTCTAATTTATTACTTATGTGAACAATTGTATACAAGTGCATCGACGACTAAGTGTTAAAACTATTTTTTTCTTATATTGGTGTAAGTTACACTTTCAAATTTCTATCTTAGTTGTTTATCTCACTTGCATCTAACGATTCACTTGACTAATAAATTAGAGCCATTGGATGCAAGTGGCAACAACTAATATTTTGTATAAGAATAACAAGTCTTATAAGTGTTAATTTCACTTATATCTAATGACTTTAATTTATTAGTCTCATGAACCGTTAGATATTAGTGGGATTAACTGCTAAGATTGAGTGTAACACTTAGACCTTTATAAATTGATCATGCCTTATATATATATATACATATATATACATATATATATATATATCCCACACTCCAAAGTGTCGTGGTGTATGTTTTTTGCTGATGATATTGTGCTTATTGATGAGACCAAAGACGGTGTTAATAGGAAACTTGAATTGTGGAGAAGCACTTTGGAGTCTAAAGGTTTCACGTTAAGCCGGAGCAAGGCTGAGTATATGAAGTGTGAGTTTTTTCTACTAAGAGATGGAAATTAAGACCCCGTGCATCTACTTGGTCAAGAGGTACCCAAGAAAGATGCTTTTAGATACCTAGGATCAATTTTACAAAAAGGTGGTGAGATTGATGAAGATGTAAATCATAGAATCAGAGCAGGATGGATGAAATGGCGGAGTGCATCTGAGTTTTTGTGTGACCGCAAAATTCCCCTTAAGCTAAAAAGGAAATTCTATAGAACAACAGTAAGGCCTGCAATGTTATATGGAGCTGAATGTTGGCCAGCACATAGACAACACGAGCATAAAATGAGAGTAGCAAAAATGAGAATGTTAAGGTGGATGTGTGGTTATACGAGGATGGATAAGATAAGAAATGAAGATATTCGACGAAAGGTAGGAGTAGTACCGATAACTGAAAACATGAGGGAGCATAGATTGAGGTGGTTTGGGCACGTAATGAGACAGCCCCTGAATGCTCCTGTAAGAACAAAAGTTTGTTACCAAGAGCTCGACACAAAGAGAGGTGGAGGTAGACCGAAACTTACATGGGGAAAAGGTAGTTAAACAAGACTTTATGGAGTGAGATATAGATTGGCGGACAGTGTGTCTTATGACGGAATAGAGAAAAGCTATAAGCAGGGTGAAAGGTTAAACCCGTTGTTATTCCTATGTTCCAGATAATCCCTTTTTAGTCTTTTTCCTCTTCAATCCCCCTCACTTTCTTTTCCCCTTCTTGTCTTTTATCTTATTTCCCCCTTCCCCAATTTTTATTGTTATTTTTATTTATTTATTTTATTCTATTGTTATTTTTTTTATTTTATATGTTCTGGATGAACATTAATCTGGATTCTCTCTGTGTAGTTAATGTCTGCTCTTATCTTAACCCTTAGACTATATATAGGTGTAGCCTTGGAACGGTTACCTGTGTCATGGGATTGGTGGTTACCATCGTGACATCGTGGCAGGCCCACTTAAAACTCCCTTACTGAAAGTGCTGGCTGACTCAACTGACTGCTACTCCAGTACGCGCAGTCGTTAAGGACATGCTTACTCGCCTATTCCTGGTTCCGAGTATCTCACTTGTACAAGCCCGTCTAGCTCGCTGTGTTAACCCGGAACATTAAGCCCCCAAGCTCGGAGTTAAATGGGTTTTTTGCTCCGAGTTTAACTCCCAAAGTTTCCCTTTTTCGTTAAGTCCTGTACCTTTCCCTTATATTTGTATCCTTATTAAATACTCTTTGCTTATTCAGCTTCCAATCGCCACTTGTCGCTTTGTGATTGCCTTGATTTTCGAAAGGACTTGACATCTGAAACGACTCATCCTGCTACTCATCATTATTTTTTGAAATTCGAAAACGTCGGTTGCTCATTACCCCTATATCAGCGTTTGGGTTTTCATTGCATTTCACCCTTTTCCTTCTTCTTCTTCGTTACGATACTTCGCCTTTCTTGCTCTTCTTTCTGATATTTCTTCCTTGCTGCTTCATTGTTCTTCCTTGTGGATCTTGCTATTACTCTTTTGTCACCTGGTTGAAGCCTTCGTCCCTCACACCAGTAAGTTCCTCTCTTTCCTTTACAGCGTAGTTAACTTATGGTATTATGTGTGCTTATTTATGCTTATTACGGTACATCCATTTCTTTAACCACATGTTGTCGAAAACTTACCGTCTTATCCTGTATCTGTTTCCTTTATTCCACCTTGTTCTGATCTTTATCTCTTCCTTTCTTTGATTTTCTTTAACCACCCTGGCATGTTCTGGAGGGGTTAATCATCTATCGTAACCCACACATTTTACGTTATATACCTTTTAATTTGCCTTATATTTTCTAAAATAGATTTTATTGGTACCTTTCCGTTCAGGCCATGACGAGGAATCGTCCTTACCGTTCGCTTCCCTTATCACGCTTCGCATTACCCTCTACTGTTGAAGGTTTAGAATGGGTTGAAGAAGAAGCTCTAGGGCTTCGCTCCTCTTATGAAAACCAACCGAGTTCTCTTCATACCCTTACAAACTGTGCCTCTATTTCGTGACTCAATTATCACTTCTTTCCGAGTTGAAGTACCCGGAGAAGAAGAACGTATTTGTTCACCTTCTGGGCAAGGTGAGAATTCTTTCTTCTTTGTCTACAAATGTTTATTTTCTGAGCTCTTCATATCCTTACCTTTTTCCGAGTTCCAAGTGGACGTCCTGAATCACTTGCAAGTCGCCCCCTCTCAACTACATCCTAACAGTTGGTGTTTTCTAAATACCTTCGAGATAATTTGTCGCTCGTTTGGGTTCTCCTATTCGTTTCGGGTCTTTTTCTGCCTTTTTGCTGTGTTCCGAAATGCTGTGGATAAACGATGTACTCGTCATAGCTGGGTTTCTTTAAAGGCTCGACCCGGGTTACGTTGGTGTTCTATATATGAAGATAACTGGAAAATTTTTAAGGAAGAATACTTCAAAATCTGTATTCCTGAAGCTCTTCCTGCCACTCCTTCTGCCTCTTCTTCTTCTTCTCAACCTTCCTCACCCTCTGCTTTCTTTTTGGGTCAGCACGGAGCTTCGCGCTTTCCTCTTAGTTGGAACCGTCTTCATTACACCACTCCTGCCAAGGCATTCTTGACGAATTCACTGAATTTGAACCTCGAAGAAACTGAAACTTACACTTGGTTCACCAAGCTTGCCTCCGAATTAGCTAAGGAAAATATTTCCCTCATTCCTCGGTCTATTCTAACTTATAAAGACTCTTCTGAGTGGGTTTGCAAAAAATTAAGTAAGTAACTTAAATAGTTTTGATATGTTTTTGTTTTTTTTTTTGAATATTACGTTTAACCTCAAATCTATTTTCTTTGTATCTGTGATTCTCAGATAAAGTCATGAACCCTTCCTTTTTTGCCCGCCAAAAGCAAAAGGCTACTCGTTCTCCAATGCCGGCTACGTCTGCTACCAGTTCTATCCCGGACAATACTGTTATAATGGATGTGGAGGCCCCCATTGATTCTAGCGAGCTCCTTCGAAGGAAACGAGTTCGCATTAACGAACCTAGTCCAGACTCTTATGTTGAAAAGTCTTCAACACCTCCTACTTCTGTCATTGCTACTCCTCGCGCGGAACCCCCTTTTATGAAAAAATTGAAACATTGTTTTACTCCCGGGCTCCGTGACAAATGGGACAAGTTCTCTTTAGATCAACTTATGGCCAAATTTGCTGACATCCGAGATCACTCCCTCCGAGAAGCGCACTATTATGAAATGGCACTTCTCGCCTTGGCTGAACGTCAACAACTTCTGACTGATCTGAAAGAGTCTCAACTCTTAAAGGAGAAGTTACAAATAGAACCGACGCAGCTCCTTCAAAAGGTCGAAGCTGTCGAGTTTGTTGCTCAAGGCTTCCAAATTAAACTCAAAGAAAGCGAAGAATCTCATAAGAAAAGCAATGAAGAACTTGCTACTCTAAAAAAGGAACATCAAGTGTTAACTGAGAAAAACCAGGTGTTGACAAAAAATTATGAGAATGCTGACCTCCGGGTAGCTGAGTTAGAGTTAGAAGTGGATACTCTGAAGAAAAGTGTCCAGTCTTTACAACAAGCTGCTGAAGACATGGATTCCAAATATGTTGACTTCGGTCATCAAATTCGTGGCTGGGTTGTGGATCAGGTGAAATTTTTCCATCCAGACTCTCCCTTGCCTCATTTGAACAAAATAGAAACTTTCAACTTCATTGATAATGACTGACTATGCACTCATGACGAACAAGGCTCTGTTGCTGTTCTTGCTGAAAGCCCCTCTGATTATTTGGGATTTACCCCTGCTTCCGACCTTGTTGCCTCAAGCCCTGCTCCTAAGACTACTTAGAGAAGTTTAGACATCACTTGATTTTGTACTCAGCTCTTTTATTATAACTATTGTAATCTTGTACTCGTAAGCTACTTGTTTTCATTAAGTATTTGAACCCGTAAGCGTGAAGTGAAATGATGTATTATTATTTGATTCTCACTTTCCTTTAAATACCTGCTTGCTCTTGTTGACACAATTATACTCTCATTACTCTTTTTTCTACTCGTCAGTATGTCTTTACATAACCGTTTCCGAGTAGGAATTGAACGGCTGCCCAAGAGGCCAATGAAGGCGGCAAGGGACTTTAATTTTCCCGTTTCCGAGTAGGAATTTAACCGCCCAAGAGGCCAATGAAGGCGGCAAAGGACTTTAATTTAACCATTTCCGAGTAGGAATAAAACGGCTGCCCAAGAGGCCAATGAAGGCGGCAAGGGACTTTAATTTAACCATTTCCGAGTAGGAATAAACGGCTGCCCAAGAGGCCAATGAAGGCGGCAAGGGACTTTAATTTTCCCGTTTCCGAGTAGGAATTAAACGGCTGCCCAAGAGGCCAATGAAGGCGGCAAGGGACTTTAATTTAACCATTTCCGAGTAGGAATAAACGGCTGCCCAAGAGGCCAATGAAGGCGGCAAGGGACTTTAATACACTTTAACAATTCATAAAGAGCATAATAACATAATACATTTTAATACACTTTAAAGTCGAACTGGCTTGATTGAATTGAAATATTGCAATACATAATAACATATGTAAAGTAACTGCAACACATAACATAAAATACTCCTACTACATTTAACAAACTAGCTTCCTAATCCCTAATGCAAAGCTAAGGCCTACGACCTGCCATCCGACTTCCACTTAAACCTGGATTTCTTCAACTAAAGTACCTTTTTAACTTGGCAGCATTCCAATATCGCGGAACTGGTTTCCTATCCAAGTGCTCTATCTGATACGCTCCAGTCTTTGTGGCAACTATTACTCGATAAGGACCTTCCCAATTAGCTGCCATCTTTCCATCTCTTGCATTTTTATTACCCACATCTGCCCGCCTGAGCACCAAATCTCCTTCCTGAAACGTCGTTTTGACCACAGTTTTATTATATCTCATTGCTGCTCGTTGCTTGGACGCCTATTCTACCATTGCCATCTTTTCTCGTTCTTCGTCTAACAACTGTAAATCAATTTTCATCATCTCCTCATTCCCGTCTTCCTTTTCTTCTGATATCATTTTCCTCCTCCAAGTTGGCTCTCCGACTTCCACGGGCAACATAGCTTCAAAACCATATGTCATCTTAAATGGTGTTTCTTGAATGCTGGATTGTACTGAAGTCCTATATCCCCACAACACATTATCCAATTCTTCCACCCAACTTCCTTTACACCTTTCCACCCTCCTTTTGAGTCCATTCGTCAAGATTTTGTTAGCCGACTCTACTCTCCCATTCGTTTGGGGATGTTCTACTGCAGCGAATTTGTGTTTTATCCCCAAGTCAGCTACAATCTGTCTCAACTTCTTGTCTATGAACTGTGTCCCGTTATCAGTGATAATTATGGCCGGAATACCGAATTTGCAAACTATCTTTCCAATAAAAAACTTCTGGACCTTCCGAGCAGTAATTGTCGCTATCGGTTCCGCCTCAATCCACTTAGTAAAATAATCTGCTGCCACTATCAAATATCTAACTCCTCCAGCTGCCCTAGGAAAGCGACCTAGAAGATCTAATCCCCACTTATAGAATGGCCATGGTGAGGAAATGGTAAATAACTCTTCAGGAGGAGCTTGATGCACACTAGCAAACTTCTGGCATTGGTCACACTTCTGAACATGTCTTTTAGCATCTTCTCCCATAGTTGGCCAAAAATATCCTGCTCGTATAGCTTTCCTTGCCAAGGAC
>NW_026898406.1:0-51253 GCF_033153095.1 Gastrolobium bilobum
CTGTACAAGGGATGGTGAATATACCAGGATCCTTTAGTTTGGGAGGAATTTTAGTCAGGTACTTGCACGATTGTTGAGTGAGGGCTACGGTCTCAAACTCTTCGATCTTTCTTCTTTTTGACAAAATGTCCTTCATGAATTTTGCATATGAAGGCATTTGCTCCAGAGCTTCTACTAGAGGGATATTTATGTGAAGTTGTTTCATCAAGTCAAGAAACTGGCTAAACTGTTTATCCTCGTGTTGCTTTTTCAACCTCTGTGGAAAAGGAGGCTCGATCGGTTCACTCCTTCTCTTGCATGGGGGAACATAAGTTGGAACTGAAACTGGTTCACTGACTTTTGTTGCTCCAAGTTCTGCTACAGGTGTTGCGTCATCCGGTTTGATTTCAGCAGACTCATTGCTTTGGACCTTCTCTTCTGGTCCTGTCTGAGCTTCAAGGTGTGAAGGGTCAGTGGCTTCTTCAACTTCCTTTCCTATGGGCTGTTTTGCTGGTTCGCGCTTTCGAGGTCGTGCCACTAAGTCTGGGGGTGGTAAGGTTTTTCCATCTCGCAGGCTTATAGCATTACAATGCTCTTGGTTATCTTGAGACGGCTTTTCTGTATCACTAGGGAGTGTCCCTGGTTGCCTCTGTTTGAGTGCTCCAGCCAGCTGACCAATTTGGGTTTCTAGGTTTCGCATGGCTGCGCTGTTCTGATTCATATACTCCTTGACAGAAGTCTCAAAGGATTGGGACTTCCCTTCACCCTTATCCCAGTTTTGTTGGTTCTGGCTGGGATACGGGGTCGGTTCTGGTAGTTTCCTCCACTACCTCCAGCATTATTCTGATTCCTCCAGCCTCGGTTATTGTTCCCTTGATGGTTGTCATTGCTCCTGTTGTTGTTGTCATACCCTCCTGCATAGCACACAGCAGCTAGATTGTTACAGTCCTCATATTCATGAGGACCTCCACAAGTGGGGCAACTCTGACTTGATTGAGTCAAAAGAAGTTGCTCAGTTGTTTTTTTCTGTTCCATGGGCTTCCAGTTTTTTATAGTGTTCTGGAGAGAAGCCATTTGTGCAGAAAGAGCATCAGCTGAGCTTAGCTCAAGAACTCCTGCTTTCTTAGGAGCACTGTGTCGTGTGGAAGGCCATGAAATATGTTTTTTTGAAAGTTTTTCCAACAACTGGTAGGTTTCTGGATAAGTAAAATCCAAAAGATCTCCCCCTGCGGCTGCATCAACAGTTGCTTTCAATGGTGGGGTTAAACCATGATAAAACGTGTGAATGATGCCCCAATCAGAAACTCCATGATTCGGGCAGATTCGTATCAACTCTTTAAAGCGTTCCCACGCTTCATACAGACTTTCTCCATCATACATTTGAAAAGAAGCTATATCAGCCCTCACTTGGGCTTGTTTTGCTTGGGAAAAAATCGGGTAACAAACTGTTCCGCCAATTGCTCCCAACTGGTGATGGAGTTTGGGGGCAATGTTCTCCTCCATTCTTTGGCTTTTCCAGCTAAGGAAAATGGAAAAAGCCGCATCCGCATGTTTTCTTCCGAAATACCATGAACTTTGAAATTGTCAACTATCTCAGTGAAATTGTCCAAATGACTGTGAGGTTCTTCCATGGGTAGTCCATGGAACTGACCAGCGTTCATAATCATTTGGAACATTGCAGGTTTTATTTCAAAGTTCGGGATATTCAGAGGAGGGGGAACATATCCTCGTTCTGGACCATTTCTGAAGGGAGCAGCCATATCATTCAATGATGGCCCTCTTCCTCCATTCGGTCCTTGTTCGGGCTCATGATTATGATTTCCATTGTTATCATTGTTTACAACCTCCTCCATTGTACTGTTTTTCAACCTTTGAACTCTTCTTCTATTTCTGAAGGTTCTCTCGGGTTCTGGATCAAAAAGTACTATTTCCAGTCCAAGTTCTGTAGGTTCTGTGCTCATACAAATGGAGGAGGTTTATTAAAACAAAAAGACTGCGATTAAACAGCAAAAATGTTTCCTTAAAAACGCCCTTTCTTGCCAAATGATCCCCGGCAACGGCGCCAATTGCTTGGTCGGACCGAGAGTTGCTCGGGAATATTTCTTTCAGAGAGCAAGAGTGTAGAGTAGTAATCAGGATTGCCAACAGGAGCAATCTACTCTGACTAAGAGTAACCCTCTTCAACTATACGCAAGCGTACGTGTCAAGCAATATAGGGTATTATAGCCCCAGATTTATCGTCCTCAGGGAGCAGTTGTGAAGTAAGAAGCGCTAAAGGAAACTTAATTTGTAAAATGGAGCAATAAAAGAAATCACTATTCTCAGCTAAGCTTCACAAAGAGCAATCTCTGCGCAGCTAGTTAAACAATGCTAACCATTCTGAACCAGATGAGAGCAGTGAATGACTTAGCATGGTCATCGAATAAGATGGCATCAATTGAAGTAACTTTAAGAGCAGTCAACGAAATGAAAGTAAGAGCATCAGCTAGTAAAACACAGTTCAGTTATCGTGAGGAAAAGGTTGTGATAGGAATTGAGTTAAGATTAATTTCAGAAAGAAAAAGATCAAGTAGGTGTTACGGGTTCCATGTTTTCATCCCTTTGGTTAACCCTGCCTGGTAGCATATTTTACAAGTGGATTTTGCTCCTTCCCTTGTTTTGCTATAGGTAAGCAGAGGGTAAGGCCTTACTCTCCACGTTACTCCATAGTACTTGGAGTTATATGCAAGGAAACCATGCTGCCTTCTCAAAAGAGCATGGATTCACATGGCAGTGCTCCCCATTCCAGGTGTTTATCCCTCCTTTCTTCAGGCTAAACTACCCCAGGATTTTGAGAATGCTCCACACGCCTTTGTCAGTGTTTCATCAACCGAGTGGTCCCGGGATGAGGTTGCCAGCCCAAAGGGTTTCACAAAATCAATAAATTAAACCAAAGAGCAACTCAAAATTCATTTATAAATCATGTGTTCCTTACAAAGCTATCCTAAGACAAAAGGGATTACTTCTATGGAACCCTCACCTACTTAGAGGAAGTTAGCTCCTAGTGAGCATTTTTACAAAGAAATAAGAAAACAAATAGACAATCGGTCCTAGGATGGGTGTTGATCCTTCTCTTTATGAGGATTGCTTGTTCCTTTTATAGGGTTCTTCATTTGATCTCCATTGTTCCTTTCATCAAGGGTCGTGCTTTGTCTAAATCCTCTCCAATGATAGCTTTGCTTCTTGCCAGCTTGGCCTTAAATGGAAGTGGTCCCCTTTGCTTTTGGCTCCCTTTGTGAGTAGGAGTATCGGATTCAGGGTGGCACCTCCACTCCTTCTGCTGTAGCTGACGTGGCGGCTCCCTATTGTTCAGCTTCTTTGCTTTCGTACTGTAGCAGAGGCAGCACCTTCACCTTCTCTGCTGTAGCTGACGTGGCGGCTCCCTATTGCTTCTTTTGACTGCTGTTGTACTATAGCAGACTTCTTTTTCCTTTCTGCGCAACACTCCTTCTTCTCTCTTCATTTTGTGGTTCCTTTTGATGGGCCTTAGGTGTCCTTAATTCCCACTTTCGGCATTGCTCTGATCCACTATTCAAAACAGTTGCTCTATATGAAAAGAAGAAGGTTAAAGGGCGTGATTTATAACCAAAACATGGGTTTTGTGGAGCAATTTGCACTTAATGGGCCTCAACTCTTGAGGACTATCACTCCTCTTATCGAGGTGGTGACTTTGGAGTCGTGAAGATGGGAAATCAAGTGACCAGCAAGATTGTTGGTGTCGGTGATGTAACTCTGACCACAGATGTTGGATGTCGACTTGTGTTGAAAGATGTAAGGCATGTTCCTGACATGCGTTTGAACCTAATCTCGGTAGGCAAACTTGATGATGCCGGGTTAGTGAACTACTTCGGTAGTGTGAGATGGAAGCTGGCCAAGGGAAACTTGGTCGTGGCCCGAGGTAAGAAGGAAGGCTCCTTGTACGTGATGCAAGGAAAGATCAATGGCGGAGAAGCCAATTCTGTTCGAGATGAAGCTAGCTTGGAGCTATGGCACAAGCGCCTCGGCCACATGAGCGAGAAAGGGCTACAAATCCTGAACAAGAAAGGATTATTGACCGGGTTGAAAGGCCAAGCGTTGGAGAGTTGCACGAACTGCCTAGCTGGAAAATAGCACCGGGTTTCTTTTGTGAGACCGGATCAACCTAGACGACACAGGTATATTCTTGACCTCGTCCATACTGATGTGTTCTCCATGTCGGAAAGATCCCTTGGAGGAGCTCAGTACTTTGTTTCATTTATTGATGACCATTCCCGCAAAGTGTGGGTATATTTGTTGAAGTCTAAAGACCAGGTACTCCAATCCTTTAAAGAATTCCATGCTATGGTTGAAAGGGAGACTGGCAAGAAATTGAAGGTGGTCCGATCTGATAATGGTGGTGAGTATTGCGGCCCATTTGATGCATACTGCAGAGTGGCCGGGATTCGACTTGAGAAGACGCCCCCCAAGACACCTCAGCTGAATGGACTGGGGAGTAAAGGTTGGATTTTTGTGGGTTGAAGGAGAAAAAATTATGAGAATGAAATAGTAGTTCTGTGTTTATAAAGGAACGAAGGGGAGGATGGGAAGGTTAAAACGCTCTGTATGGTGGTGATCATGGCTTTGCTGAGTGGCGGATATGGGGTGGAAGAGCGTCTGCTGCACATAAATGCCTGGGGGAAAGCAACTGTCCTCTGCTCTGACGGTTTCTTCTTTTCGAAACTGCTACTCTCGCTTGATTGGAGGGATGTGACAGCACGACGTGGAGCTATTATCCTTCCGTTGCTTCCGCCACTCGGTTTTCTCTCTCTTTTTTCGCATGCGGCCCATTGCAGGCCCTTGGGTTAAAAGGGGCAAGTGGATCAGCCCAATTAGAACTTGGTTTCTCATTGAGGGATCAAATTCTAAGTGTTGGTTGCTCCTTGCTTTTGGGATCAGGTTGCTCAAGAGCAACCCCAAAACTAGCTTCCTACAATGGTTAGCACATTAATTTTCTCAAACAAAGACAATAATAATAAAAAGAACGACGTGGAAATAAATCTGGGTTGTCTCCCAGTAGCGCTTCGTTTATAGTCTTAGCTCGACTTGTTGCTCCTTGAGTCAGACTTCAGCTGGGTCATCGAGATGAGAAGTTAGTTTCTCATGCTCCTTGATCCCTCTATTATACTTCTAGAGTCTGTGTCCATTTACCCTGAGCGTTGCTCCAGATGTTTCATGAGAAATGGCAAATGCTCCATTGGGAAGTGCTTCAATGGTTGCATAAGGTCCCTCCCATCTTGATTTCAACTTTTCAGGAAACAGTTTCAATCTGGATCGATACAGCAGCACTTTTTCTCCAACTTCTAACTCTCTCTTGATAAGCTTTTTATCGTGCAACTTTTTCATCTGCTCCTTGTAGAGGTTGGCGTTTTCATATGCCTTGCTCCGGAATTCTTCCAGTTCAACCAACTGGAGCAACCTCTTTTCCCCAGCCATTCTGGAATCCATGTTTAGCAATGTGATGGCCCAGAATGCTTTGTGTTGAAGTTCCAGAGGCAAGTGACACGCTTTTCCAAACATCAACTTATAGGGGGAGCAACCAATGGGCGTTCGATAAGCTGTTCGATACGCCCATAGGGAATCATCCAATTTGTTGGACCAATCTTTTTTATCTGGGTTAACGACCTTTTCCAGGATTTTTTTTATCTCCCTGTTGGACACCTATACCTGCCCGCTGGTCTGTGGGTGGTAAGGGGTGGCAGTTTTATGCTGCACTCCATATTTCTTCAGGAGCAATTGGAATTGTTTGTTCACGAAGTGTGTACCCCCGTCGCTGATAATTGCTCTAGGGGTTCCAAATCGAGTGAAAATATTCTTTTTGATGAACTTCAACACTTTTCTGGCATCATTAGTGGGGGTAGCAACAACTTCTACCCATTTCGACACATAGTCAACTGCAACAAGTATATACTTGTTTCCAAAGGAAGGTGGGAAAGGCCCCATGAAATCAATGCCCCATACATCGAACAATTCAACCTCCATTATTGGAACATGGGGCATTTCATGCTTTCTTGTAATGTTCCCTGTTCTCTGGCACCTGTCACATTTTTTAACAAAAACATTAGCATCTTTAAACAAGGAGGGCCAGTATAAACCTGACTGCAGCACTTTAGCTGCTGTTCTTGCTCCAGCAAAGTGTCCTCCATAAGGGGAATTGTGGCATTGCTCCAGTATTTTCTGTTGTTCTCCTTCAGGGATACACCTTCGAAGTAATTGGTCAGAACACCTTTTGTAGAGCAAAGGGTCGTCCCAGAAATACTGCTTAGCTTCATGATGGAACCTCTTTTTCCCTTGGTGATTCAAGTGGTATGGCTCGATTTCGACAGCCAGGTAGTTTGCAATATCTGCAACCCAAGGAGCTTGTTTTTCAGCGAACATTAGAAGCTGCTCATCAGGGAATGTCTCCTTGATATGATCTCCTTCTTGTGGGCTTGCTCTCTTTAATCGAGATAGGTGGTCAACCACCTTGTTATCACTTCCTCTCCGGTCCTTGATCTCAAGGTCAAATTCTTGGAGCAATAGTACCCATCTAATTAGTCTTGGCTTTGCATCCTTCTTAGCAAAGAGTTGCTTGATTGCTGAATGATCAGTGAAGACTGTGACTTTGGAACATATTAGATATGAACGAAACTTGTCACATGCAAATACAACTGCCAGCATCTCCTTCTCCGTCACTGTGTAGTTGGCTTGTGCCAAAGTAAGAGTTCTACTAGCGTAGTAAACAGTTTTGAAGACTTTGTCTTTTTGCTGCCCAAGAACTACTCCCAAGCCGAAGTCGCTGGCGTCACACATTAGTTCAAAAGGAAGACTCCAATTTGGGCTTTGAATGATGGGTGCGGACACCAGCCTCAACTTGAGCTCCCGGAAGGCTGTCAAACATTTTTCATCAAAATTGAACTTCCTGTCTTGCTCCAGAAGTTCACAAAGTGGTTTGGCGATTTTGGAGAAGTCTTTAATGAAACGTCTGTAGAACCCAGCATGTCCCAAGAAGCTTCTGATCCCTTTTACGGTGGTAGGGGGAGGTAGCTTCTCAATTGCTTCCACCTTAGCCTTGTCCACCTCGAGGCCCTTGCTTGAGATTTTGTGTCCTAACACAATGCCTTCTCTTACCATGAAGTGGCATTTTTCCCAATTCAGCACCAAATTGCTCGTGACACATCTTTTCAATACCTGTTCAAGGTTATTGAGGCAAGTAGGAAAAGAGCAACCAATGACGAAAAAATCATCCATGAAAATTTCTACTGCTTCTCCTACCAAATCAGTAAACAAAGCAAACATGCATCTCTGAAAAGTTGCAGGGGCATTACATAGCCCAAAAGGCATTCTTCTGAATGCAAACGTCCCAAAGAGGCACGTAAAAGTGGTTTTGTGCTGGTCTTCAGGAGCAACCGGGATTTGGTTGTATCCCGAATACCCATCTAAAAAACAAAAGAATTCTTTCCCAGCTAGATGATCCAGCATTTGGTCAATAAAAGGAAAGGGGAAATGATCCTTTCGGGTAGCATTATTTAATTTCCTGTAGTCTTGACAAATCCTCCACCCAGTTATTTTTTTGGTGGCTATTAACTCTTGTTTGTCATTTTCATCTACAGTAATGCCACCCTTTTTTGGAACGCATTGCACAGGAGCAACCCATTTACTATCTGAGATGGGATAGATTATACCTGCATCAAGCCATTTGATGATTTCTTTTCTTACCACCTCCTTCATATTGGGATTCAGCCTCCTTTGATTCTCCACAGATGAGCTGTCAGGGTCTTGGAGCAAAATCTTGTGCATGCAAATTGTTGGGCTAATTCCTTTTATGTCAGCCATGGTCCAGCCGATTGCTCCTTTGTAATCTTTGAGCTTTTGTGTGAGTTGAAGTTCCTGTTCATGGGTTAGCAAAGAAGAAATAATCACAGGGAGAGTGTTGTCTTTACCCAAATAAGTATATTTCAGGTGTTCAGGTAAGGGTTTTAACTCCAAGGTAGGTGGTTGCTCTACTGAAGGCAATTTTGGTCTTTGCTCTTGCTCTGATCGATTTAAGGATTCAAAGACCCTTTCTTTCCTTCCCTGGGGTTGGTGGAAACTGATGGATGCAAGGTATTCTTCCAGCTCCTCAAAGTCCTTAATGCCTATCTCTGGCTGCAAATGCTCCTGCTGTTCTTCTCGTATGACCGAGTCAAGGATTGAAATGCTAGAGCATTCCTCAGTGTTATCTTCATCAAACCTTATTGCTTTCATGACATTAAACTTCACTTCTTCTCCGTTTACACTCATAGAAAGTTCACCCTTTCTGACATTTATGATAGCATCACCGGTAGCCAGAAATGGTCTGCCCAAAATTATTGGAACTTCTTGATCTGCTTCAAAATCTAAGATGATGAAGTCAGCTGGTAGAATGAACTTGTCTACTTGGACAAGGACATTCTCAATTTTTCCTTCTGGCTTGGCTATAGATCGGTCTGCAAGTTGAAGAGTGACTGTGGTTGGTCTTGCTGCTCCTATGTCAAGCTGCTTGAAGATGGAAGCTGGCATTAGATTTACACTTGAGCCCAGATCACAAAGTGCCCGACCAAGATAGTTCTTCCCAACTGTACACGGGATGGTGAATATACCAAGATCCTTTAGTTTGGGAGGAATTTTAGTCAGGTACTTGCACGATTGTTGAGTGAGGGCTACGGTCTCAAACTCTTCGAGCTTTCTTCTTTTTGACAAAATGTCCTTCATGAATTTTGCATATGAAGGCATTTGCTCCAGAGCTTCTACTAGAGGGATATTTATGTGAAGTTGTTTCATCAAGTCAAGAAACTGGCTAAACTATTTATCCTCGTGTTGCTTTTTCAACCTCTGTGGAAAAGGAGGCTCGATCGGTTCACTCCTTCTCTTGCATTGGGGAACATAAGTTGGAACTGAAACTGGTTCACTGACTTTTGTTGCTCCAAGTTCTGCTACAGGTGTTGCGTCATCCGGTTTGATTTCAGCAGACTCATTGCTTTGGACCTTCTCTTCTGGTCCTGTCTGAGCTTCAAGGTGTGAAGGGTCAGTGGCTTCTCACTGGACATATCCGGATATGCAATATCCGGATATCCAGAATCCCATATCCGGATATCTATTATCCAGATATCCCCAAACCCCATATCCGAATACACATATCCGGATATCATATCCGGATATCCCATATCTGGATATTCCACGGACCGATATCCGGATATTTCACGACAGAATGCAGTTTCTGCATTTTCGTGAAGATATCCTTCCAAGGTTGGGTTTTTACCGATTTTAAACACCTAAACATGCATTTCTAGGTGTGTTCAACATTACCCCACAACAAGTTATCATCTTTTGACCTTAACATGCATCAAGCTTTCATTTTTAAGCATTAAACTCAAGATCAAAGGTTGGTATACATACCAAAGGCTTAAAATAGAGAAGGAGATGCTCTTGGAGCTCAACATAGCCCCTCAAGTCTGACTCAAGAAAGATGCACGAAAATGGCTTCACAAGGGTTGGTTCTTCTCACCAAAGGTCACCACTTGGACCTCCAAAATGCCATAACTATGGCTTTCAGCAACCACACCACCCAAAACTAGCACTCTCACCCACACACAGAGGATGGAAACTCAGAATACACCCTCACACTTCCTCACCATGCATGTTCTTAAGTGTAAACAAGCTCAAAGAGGGAAGAAATCAAGTAAAGGTGCCAACTTGAGTTCAAAAATGGTGAAAGGAGGCAATGGAACAGTAAACCACCCTCAGCCCACCAAGTGCCTCACGTAGGAATTCTGGTATGCCTAGGGTTATGTGCTAAAATGCATATATATAGCCACTTAGCCATAAAACACACAGTATTAACTTTAATTGCTACACTTAGCATTTTAATCCCAAACTTTGGATTATGAAACTAAATATTTTTCTAAGATTTATCATATTTTTCTTATAATTTTCTGAGCACTTTTCTGGTACGCGCTTTTCCAAGCCAATACCGGTTTCCAGCACCAGTTCTCATTATCTGGACTTGAAACTCGTTTTACAAGTCCTACATATTATTCTACTAATTATCATGCACTTACATTAATTTTCCGGGATACTTTTTCAGCACGCATTTATACCGACTAGCAGAACCGGTATCTGCACTTTTCTTCCAAAAAGCGACTTTCAGCATTATTACTCACTAACTATAATTATTAAAGCTTCATAATAATTATTAGAGTCAATTATGGAATCATTTCCTATTTTCTCGTAATTTATTAATTAAATACCTTAATTAACGGTGCGGGTTTTTACAATGGAACCCTATCTGGAGCCTGCTGAGGACCGTGACGTGATTGACCGACGGCTGAACGCTTTCAGAAAGCATAAGCCGCCTTCCTTTGATGGGTCCTATGACCCTATTGCGGCAGCGCGATGGCTTCAGGCGCTAGACAAGATCTTCCGGGTCATGCAGTGCACCGATCCGCAGAAGCTGATGTTCGCTACTTACATGCTGGAGGGCGATGCCCATGAGTGGTGGACAAACATTTCTCATGTCTACGAGATGCAGGGTCATGTGATGACGTGACCATTCTTCGAGGATTGCTTTCTGGGTCAGTATTTCCCTTATGACGCTCAGGAGAAGAAGCAGGGGGAGTTTGACAGGTTGGTTCAGGGCTCGTTGTCTGTTGACGAGTACCTGGCCAAGTTCAACCAGTTGGTGAAGTTTGCACACTTTCGGATGGCGAGGCCTACTCCGACTTTCTTGGCTGCTAAGTTCCGTAGGGGACTTAGTGAGGATATTGCTGGTTACCTTGCTGGTTCTGCTTCGAGAGATTTTGGGACACTGGTTCAGCAATGTCACGATATTGAAGATTACTACAGCTCGAGTAAGGCCAAGAAGGCCAATGTTGATGAGGCGACGATGGTTGCAGCTGGTAGTTCCACTTCTTGGAGAGACAGGAAGTTTGGGAACAAGGGCAAGGGTAAATAGTTGGCAGCTCGGCAGGCGCCGAGTCAGTTCAAGAGGACTTCTGCTCAGGGGAATGCAGCGAGACCTCCTGCTCCCAGGTGTTCGGGATGCGGGAAGACTCATTTTGGGCCGTGCTCTACCGGTCAGTTGATTTGCTTTCAGTGTGGCAAGGAGGGCCACTTCTCCAGAGACTGTCCGTCGGCGACGGCGAGGGCTACTGCAGTGCAGGCAGTGCCACTTCAGATGGTTCCCCTTCCACCTACTTCGGCACCGGCAGTGCCACCATCTTCTGGGAGAGTTTATACTCTGGACCGTCAGCAGTCGGATCGAGCTCCGAACCTTGTCAGAGGTACTGTTACGGTTGGTTCATCAGCTGTTGATGTGTTGTTTGACTCTGGGGCTACGCATTCTTTTGTTGCTACCCCGATTGCTGTGGGGCTTGAGTTGCCCAGTGATGTGCTTTCTCCACCGATGCGGGTGACTACCGCCATCGGAGAAAGATGTGATGCTACCACTGTTCATCGCGATGTGGCGTTTCAGTGGGATGGCCGTGAGTTCTCGGTGGATCTGATAGGATTGCCGATGGCCAACTTGGAGGTTATTCTGGGCATGGATTGGCTGTCCAGGAATTGTGTGATGATTGATTGTTGTGCCAAGCGTGTAGTGTTGTCTCCGTGTGATTCCACAGCCAGTTCCTCGCCGTACATTTCGTTGCTGCAGGCTAGGAGAGCCTTGAGAGTAGGGGCATTTGGTTATGTCATGTTGGGAGGTTTGGTGAGTGGTACACAGGAGGACATCACCGGCATTCCTATGGTGAGGGAGTTCCTTGAGGTGTTTCCTGAGGAGATTCCTGAGTTTCCGCCATAGAGGGAGATAGAGTTCTCCATAGATCTGTTGCCTGGTGTGGGGGCCGATTTCTTTAGTTCCATATCGGATGTCGCCGCCGGAGTTGGCAGAGCTGAAGAAGCATATTGAGGATCTTTCAGCGAAAGATTTCATTAGATCGAGTGTGTCTCCTTGGGGAGCACCGGTTATCTTTGTGAAGAAGAAGGACGGGACAATGCGATTGTGCACCGACTACAGGCAGCTGAACAAGGTGACAATCAAGAACAAGTATCCTCTTCCTCGGATTGATGATCTGTTGGATCAGCTCAGGGGTGCTTGTGTGTATTCCAAGATTGATCTCCGGTTCGGATACCATCAGATTCGGGTGAAGCCGGAGGATGTCCCGAAGACCGCATTCGTTCGAGATATGGTCATTTTGAGTACTTGGTGATTCCGTTCGGTCTCACCAATGCACCTGCTGTGTTCATGGATTACATGAATCGGATTTTCCAGCCGTACCTGGATCCGTTTGTGATCGTCTTCATTGATGATATTTTGATTTACTCCAAGACGGAGGAGGAACATGTGGGGCATTTGAGAACTGTTCTGCAAGTGCTAAAGGAGAAGAAGCTGTATGCGAAGCCTTCCAAATGTGAGTTCTGGCTCAAGTCTGTGAAGTTTCTTGAGCATGTTATTTCTGCTGAGGGAGTTGTAGTGGATCCGAACAAGTTTGAGGCCGTACTGGATTGGGAGAGACCCAAGACAGTTACGGAAGTGAGGAGCTTTCTGGGTTTGGCAGGTTACTATCGGAGGTTCATCAAGGGATTCTCCACCATGGTTTTGCCATTGACTCGCCTTACTCGGAAGGAGACTCCATTTGTGTGGACTCACGAGTGTGAGGTCTGTTTTCAGGAGTTGAAGGAGAGACTGACTACTGCTCCTGTGTTGGTCCTTCCTGATCCTGCGCTTGAGATTGAGCTCTACATCGACGCCTCCGGGAAGGGGCTAGGTTGTGTGCTGATGCAGTTGGGCAAAGTGATTGCCTATGCTTCGAGGCAGTTGAAACCTCATGAGGAGAACTACCCTACTCATGACTTGGAGTTGGCTGCTATTGTGTTTGCTTTCAAGATTTGGAGACATTATCTTTTTGGCTTGAGGTTTGTGGTGTTCAGTGACCACAAGAGTTTGAAGTACCTGTTCGACCAGAAGGAGTTGAACATGAGGCAGAGGAGATGGATGGAGTTCATAAAGGACTACGACTTCGAGCTGAGGTATCATCCTGGCAAGGTCAATGTGGTAGTTGATGCTTTGAGTCGGAAATCCAGTAGTTCATCCAGTTTGTTACTTGGTAACTTTGATGTGGTTGAGAAGTTCCGCAACTTGGCAGTGACCGCTCCGTGTGAGAGTGTACTTCTCGAGTTGGAAGCAACAGATGTTGTGAACGAGCTGCTAGAAAAGATCAAAGAGGCACAAGTTCAAAGAGAGTGTTTGGACTATGTGAAGAACCAAGACGGAGTGTCTTGGAATGATGACGGATTGCTTTTGTTTCAGCAGAGGATTGTAGTTCCTCGAGGCCCGTTGACAGAAGAGGTTATGGCAGAAGGCCATAAGGGTCAGTTTTCTATCCACCCTGGTGCTACTAAGATGTATCAAGACTTGAAGAAGAACTTCTGGTGGCCGGGCATGAAGAAAGATGTTGCTATCTTTGTGTCCAAGTGTTTGGTTTGCAAGAAGGTGAAGATTGAACATCAGAGACCGTCTGGTGAACTTCAACCTCTTGAAGTACCACAATGGAAGTGGGAAGGTATTTCCATGGACTTCGTGGTGGGATTGCCGAAGACTCAGGCGGGTTGTGACTCTATTTGGGTCATTGTGGACAGACTGACGAAGTCTGCCCATTTTCTTCCAGTGAAGGTGAGCTTCACTACAGAGCAGTTGGCCAAGCTTTATGTCCGCGAGATTGTGAGGCTTCACGGGGTGCCCGAGAGTATCATTAGTGATAGGGACCCGAAGTTCACTTCTCGGTTCTGGGAGGCGCTGCAGGAGGCTTTTGGTACGCAGTTGAGATTGAGTACCGCTACCACCCTCAGACTGATGGACAGACTGAGAGGACCATCCAGACCTTGGAGGACATGTTGCGTGCTTGCACGTTGGAGCAAGGCTCGGCATGGGATAGGTAGCTTCCGTTGGTTGAGTTTTCTTACAACAACAGCTTTCATGCTAGCCTGGGCATGGCGCCCTACGAAGCACTGTATGGTAGGAGGTGTCGGACTCCTACTTATTGGTCTGAGGTTGGGGACAAGGAGCTTTTTGGCTTGGACTTTGTCCAAGATACCACCTTGCAGATCCAGATGATCCGTGAAAAGTTGAAGCAGGCGCAGAATCGCCAGAAGAGCTACTATGATGTCAAGCATCGTCCGCTGGAGTTCAGTGAGGGTGAGCACGTGTTTGTTGGACTTTCACCTGTCACCGGTGTTGGTCGGGCACTCGGAGTGAGGAAGCTGAGCCCGCGATATATTGGGCATACCAGATCCTTGGTAGAGTAGGACCTGTTGCCTACCGGCTTGCCTTGCCTCCGAACCTGGCTAACATCCACGACGTGTTTCACGTGTCTCAGCTTCGGAAGTACATAGCAGATCCATCGCACGTGGAGCAACCGGATGATGTGGAGGTTCAGGAGAACCTGAAGACTCCCGTCGGACCACTCAGAATTCTCGATCGTGGCGAGAAGCAGCTAAGGAGCAAGATCATTCCAATGGTCAAGGTGCAGTGGACCGGAAGAACTCCTGAGGAGTGTACTTGGGAGCGTAAGGACGAGCTTCTCCGGCAGTACCCCGAGTTTCGACCAGGTATGTTTCTGCTTTTGAGGTCAAAATCCTAAAAATGTGGGGTGAATGTAAGAACCTGCACCGTTAATTAAGGTATTTAATTAATTAATTATGCAAAATTAGGAAATGATTCCATAATTGACCCTAATAATTATTAAGAGGCTTTAATAATTATGGTAAGTGATTAAGAATGCTGAAAGTCGTTTTTCGGAAGAAAAGTGCAGATACTGGTTCTGCTAGTCGGTATAAATGCGTACCGAAAAAGTATCCCGGAAAATTAAGTAAGTGCATGATAATTACTAGAATAATATGTAGGACTTGTAAAACGAGTTTCAAGTCCAAATAATAAGAACTGGTGCTAGAAACCGGTACTGGCTTTGAAAAGCGCGTACCGAAAAGGTGCTCAGAAAAATATAATAAAAATATGATAATTCTTGGAAAAATGTGTAGTTTCAGAATCCAAAGTTTGGGATTAAAATGCTAAGCGTAGCAATTAAAGTTAATACTGTGCGTTTATGTGTTAAATCACTATAAATAGGCACACTTGGCCCTAAACCCTAGGCACTCAGATTTTTCTACGTGACTTGGTGGCTGACTTGCACCTTATACACTGTTCCATTGCTTTCCCTTCCATTTCTTGAGCAAGCTTTCACCTTTGAGGCTTGTTCTTCCATTTAAACACTTGGTGAGGGTGAAGGTTGGTCTTGGGACTGCATTGGGGTGCTGTTTCTGAGTTAGAGAACCTGTGTGAGGGAGTTTGAAGAGCTGTATTTGCTGTTCTTGAGGGGTGTGACCTTTTGTTGGCATTCTGTTGCTCCAAGATGCCTTCTTGTTGAGTGAAAGACCTACCTTCTTGTTCATTTTCGTGCATCTACCTTGAGTCAGACTTGAGGGGCTGTGTTGAGCTCCAATAGCATCTCCATTCTGAGTTTTGAGCCTTGGTATGTTGTACCAACCTTTAACTTGAGTTTTAAGGCTTAAAAATGGTACCTTGATGCATCTAATGACTAAAAGATGATAACTTATTGTTGGGTAATGTTAAACACGCCTAGAAATGCATGTTTAGATGTTTAAAATCGGTAAAAAGGGAACCTTTAAAGGATATCTTCACGAAAATGCAGAAACTGCATTCTGTCGTGAAATATCCGGATATTTGTCGAACAGATATCCGGATATTGGGTATCCGGATATGTGGTTTTGGGATATCCGGATATTGGATATCCGGATATGTGAATCTGTATATCCGGATATTGCATATCCGGATATGGACCGTGAGATATCCGGATATTGCATATCCGGATATGGTCCCATGGAATATTCGGATATTCTGGGATTTTGCAGAACAGTAGCTGTGCTGTGTGTACAGTAGGCTATTGGGGGTTTGTGTACCCTAGTTTGATGAAGTTGAACTTCTGTATGTATTGGTCTAAGCCAGAATCATGGGATTAAGGGCTTGTGGCTTTGTTAGAAGCTTTAAGACTTGAAAACGTAATGGGAAGACGTTGTCTTTAATTTGTATGCATGTGGTACATGTTTATTGATTTATGTTTGGTCCATATCAGATTGTGATCTGTTGTGATTGGACTTTGAGCTTGTGGCATTGGATGGCTAGCTTAGAGGTAAGCTTTCGTGTCCTCGGTTTAGCCATGTTGTGGTTCCACCATGTCCCATGGGGATATGGTATATGCATGCTGTGTTACATGCTTTTGATGTTTTGGAAATGCTGTTGAGCTATTGTATGTTAGTGCTTTGTTGATATGCATGGAGGTGTTCCACATATACGGTAAGCCTGAGTATGTAGAACATACAAGAGGGTGAGACTGTGGGTGAGGTGCAAGCGGTGCTCCTTGTACTACATGTAGGGAATAGACATATTCCTACATTTCTCTGGCCAGTAGATAGTGACTACACACATGCCATAGATATATGTTGCACTACATAATTTTGGAACTGATAATGATATAAATGCTTTTAGAACTTATATTGCCCATGTAAGTGAGCTTGGGGTGGAAGATCCTTGAGGACCCCTTGTCTTACTGAGATTTCTAGTTTAGAGATCTCACCCCACGTTTGGGGAATGCTTATTTCAGGGTCAGGTAATGTTGAGACCTCAGGCGGCAGGAGGCCGGAGCTGAGTTAGATTGCTGTTATATTATGCTGCCATGATTGGATGCTGGATTTGCATGCTGTTTATGCTTATAGCTTCAGTTTATGTTTTTGGAGTTTTATATTGAGACTGGTTGTTTACTATGTTTATTTGGTGAGCATGGGGATTGTCCATTACACATAGTATTGTTATGTCTTGATTATGTCTTGAGTCTTTTGGAGTTGTAATAATGTATCAGGATATTGTCCGGATTACTTGATGTAATGCCGTGATTTAGATACACACTTTATCTATATATTGAGGTATTTCAGTAGATGTCTTATTGCAATTTACATACAGGCGATATTTTATGAAATTGATTAAGTAATCAAGTTGGTAATTGATAATGACGTCATAATTGAAAAGAAAAAGAATATTCCGCATTTTTAATTAAGCATCGCTTAATACGATGTAATGTTAATATTCCGGGTATACACGAGGTGTTACACTCTCCCATTTTCACTCTGGTATATCCAACGGCTGAAGTAAACAACAAGTTTCTGATGTTCTATCTTGACTTTCTGACAAATTAAGCACCTCGACACATACTCAGCAACATTCTTCTTCATCCCAGGCCACTAAAACTTAGTTTTCAGATCTTGATACATTTTTGTGGCACCTGGGTGTACAACATAATGACCCTTATGGGCCTCAGTCATTACCTCCTCTGCTAACTCCTAGGGCACAACAATCCTGCCCTGATACAATAATAACCCTTGTTCATTCAAAGATATCCCACTTAGCCCTTTCAAATACTTAACACTGTCGCTCCGTACCTGCGTTTCTTAAACTTTCTCATGTAATTCATTTTCCACCCGTAGACACTCAAACTCATCCATCCTGCCTACAAAGACATCCGTCAATTTTAAATCACGGAATTGTTCAATCACTTCATTATCCCACAACATCAGCTTGGACACACTAACAGACTTCCTACTCAAGGCATCAGCCACCACATTAGCTTTACCTGGATGGTATTTCAATTCGAAATCATAATCTTTTAGAAACTCAACCCATCTCCGTTGTCTCATGTTCAGCTCTATTTGATCAAACAAGTATTTCAAGCTCTTGTGATCACTGAACACAACAAATTTCATCCCATACAGAAAATGCCTCCAGATTTTTAAAGCAAATACAATAGCAGCAAGTTCCAAATCGTGCGTCGGATAATTCTCTTCATGTGGCTTCAATTGTCTAGAAGCGTAAGCAACCACTCTCCTCTCTTGCATCAACACACACCCCAAACCTTTCTTAGAAGCATCACAGTATAGTTCAAATTCACCTTCCAGATCAGGGAGGGTTAACACCGGAGCAGTAGTCAATTTCTCTTTAAGGTCTAGAAAACACCTCACATTCTTGGGTCCATACATAAGGAGTATCCTTTTTGTCAATCGGGTCAATGGCAGTACCATTGTGGAAAACCCCTCAATAAATCTTCGATAATATCCTGCAAGACCCAGAAAACTCCGAATCTCAGTAACAGTTTTCGGTCGTTCCTAGTCAATTACCGCATCAATTTTTTTCGGATCCACAGCAACACCCCTAGCAGAGTTAACATGACCCAGAAATTGCACCTCAGATAACCAGAATTCACATTTAGACAGTTTCGCATACAACTTTTTATCCTTTAATATCTGCAACACAGTCCTCAGATGTTCTGTATGCTCCTCCTCACTCTTAGAATAGATCAAAATGTCACCAATGAACACAATTACAAACTGGTCCAAATACGGTTTAAAGATGTGATTCATATAATCCATGAACACCGCCGGGGCATTAGTAAGCCCAAAAGGAATCACCTGGTACTCGTAGTGTCCGTATCTAGAACGGAATGCCGTTTTAGGCACATCCTCCGGCTTAATCCGAATATGGTGGTATCCGGACCAGAGATCAATCTTAGAAAACACACAGGCACCCCTCAACTGATCCAACAAGTCATCAATACGCGACAATGGGTACCCGTTCTTAACTGTAACTTTATTCAATTGTCGGTAGTCAGTACACAATCTCAGGCTTCCATCTTTCTTTTTCACGAATATTACTGGTGCTCCCCACGGGGACACACTCGGTCTGATAAAATCCTTTGCAGACAGCTCCTCAATATGTTTCTTCAACTCAGCCAACTCCAGCGGAGACATCCGGTATGGAGCCAAAGAAATAGGCCCCACACCAGGCAACAATTCAATCGAGAACTTAATCTCTTTCTGAGGTGGAAATTCTGGTATCTCATCAGGGAATACATCCACAAACTCATTAACCACCGGAATAGTAGAAATCTCAATCTCCTTACCACCCACCAATTCCCCAAAAAAATATAACACTGATCCCCAGCCTTCAAGGCTTTAACAGCTTGACACATAGACAGAAAAGGAGACGAACCCACTGAGGGCCTCTCATGTGCTAGTATCAACCTCTTCCCGCAACAATCAATCATTGTGCAGTTTTGAGATAGCCAATCCATACCCAAAATCAAATTGACAGAGGCCAGAGGCAAGATAATCAAATCCATAGTGTAACCCCTGCCTTTGTAGATAAACCCAACATCTTTACAAATAAAGGAGGAATCACTAACGTCTCCTGTAGCAGTAGTAATACGCATAGGGGGAAATATCCGTGATACTCTTAACCCCAATCCTTTTGCAACATATTCAGCCATGAAAGAATGCGTCGCCCCCGAATCAAATAAAACAGACAATTCAATATTTGAGATAAAAATTGTACCTTTAACCAGATTAGGTGCCTTCTCTGTTTGGTGCACATTGGTAGTATAGACACGCCCAACCGTAGGGACAGATGGCAAGGCCTGTAGATTCGCAACCTGCCCAGTATTACTGTAACAATTGTTGGCACAATGCCCAACCTTAACACATTTGAAACAAGCATTTGGAACCGTAGTACAAGGGCCCTGATGAAACCTCTTACACTTATCACATCGAGAATTAGAATTCCTGTCATTAAATCCGCTCCTCTGACCACAACCCCGGAGGCTGCCTTACCTGCAACCCCCTACCTCTATTATTATTCTGATGGTAGCCACCTCTGTTATTATTATTACCAGGAGGACCAGATGTCCTCGTAGAACTAGACTTCGGATACCTGCTATAAACTGTTTCCATCCTTTTGCACTGGGTGACTAAGTCAGCAAAATTCCTCACAGCAGTATTGGACATCCTCTTGGCAATTTTCTCATTCAAACCTCTCTGAAACTTAGCAGACAGAAACTCAGGAGTCGGCTGCACACCCCCATAATTTGCAAACTTCACTAACTCATTGAACTTCGCCACATAGGCATCAACAGTCATGGTACCCTGTACCAATTTCTAAAACTCACCCTGTTTTGCTTCCCGAACATCCCTGGAAAAATACTCCTCATGAAACAATCGCTCAAACAAAACCCATGTCAGTTCTTTCCCCTGAATAGTAAAAGGGCGAGATGCATTGTACCACCACTCGTGGGCATCCCCCTCAAGCATGTAGACAGAATACATTAATCTCTGGGGATCCTGATACCCCAAATCCTAGAATATTTTCTCCATACCCATCAACCAGGTAGTCACAACCTTCGGGTCCCTTGACCCCTGAAATGCTGGTGGTTTATGCTTTCTGAAAGAAATGAGCCTCTGCTCATCAGTACCAACAAATAATTGCCCAGCAACCCCAGACGACTGAGCAACAACAGAAGGATCCACATAAGGCTCTGGGATATAAGTAGGATCAGTAGTGTGGTGACTAGCCTTACCAGACTGACGACTAGCACCACTCCCCTCCTGGTGAGGTGTAACAGATGGCGTACGGGTATGAGTCTCCGTAGCCGTATGTAGAGGAGAATCATCCCTCCTGTTCCGAGCCCTATCTGCCGTCATCTCATTCATGAAGGCATGCGTCATATCCTGATTATTTTTCATCAAGGTCTCGGTCATGTTTCTATTTGAGCAGTCTCTTCCTGCAGAGCATTCAGAACTGCAGTAATAAGATCTGGTGCTACTAGACGACCTGCACCTTCAGTTCCACGGCAACCACGTGCCCTACTCATGATATCTGTACATGTAACACAGAGGAATGAGTTGATGAGACCCACATTGAGAATCACATATGCAGTAATCATAAACAGTTCACAGATAGCTATGCAACACAAAATACAGTTATGCATTATCGGAGTTCCCTTACAAAATTGCTCTGATACCATAAAATGTAACATCCCATTGTACACCGGTATTGTTAGCATTAATTATGATATTAAGCGCAATTACAATCACAACAATTCATTTATAAAAATGCGAGTAAACTTTTTCCGTTTATTACGCGAGCATTTAAAACAATAAAAAGCGTAATAATTAAAAGTTGTGCTCGTAACTGTAAACTCTTGCGGAATACTCTATTTAGACTACTTTTATAACTTATTTTATTTACTACAAGCCACTAAGGGATTTCCATAGACCCACTTAGCTAATTTCTAAATTTTACGTTTTCTACTTATCCGAACATGGTTTGGTCTTTATTTTTCTGCGGACAAACCGCATTCTACAAGCCTCCCATCTTTTGATATGTTATTCTACACTCAATTACCTTTCTAGGAAGCTATCACACGAGTTATTTCGATCTCGTTTGCTCCGGATATCGCCGTTTGAAGTTGGACAAGCAAAGCTGCCAGCCAACCTCAAAACAGCTCCAAACATCCCTCACTCCACGAATTACTGAAGAAAATACACTCAACAAATTTCTCTCAAATTTTTATACAACAAACTAGACACCTTAATATTCAATTTGATATATCATACACCAAATTTTACCAAGAGACGAAGCTGAATAAATTTTCCAAAACCGGTCCAGAACTGCCACAAGTGCAGTGAGCAATTGGGCAGTCTGCACTCTCTGCCTTCCCCAGGCCGGTTTTCAACCCAGAATTCTCTCAAATTTTACCTCAAGATAGACGACATCTCAATTTTTAAAATAGCATATGACACGTCCCTATCGGACCTTTGTGGAGGGAGATATGCTCTCCCGAAGTTTGCCTAAATTCTGCCAATTCTACAGAAAATTCGCCAGAGTTTCCTTTGTTTTTACAAAAATCCCAAAGTTTGCAAATGCTTTCTAATACCTCAAATGTACCTAATAACCAATGGGTGGCACACACAAGGACCAACAATGCCTTGGGGCACTTACAACCCAACTCAGTTTATAGTTATTACACAATTCATACCATATTGCTCACTTTATTAATCCTTGACTTATTTCAATCACCAATGTCCATTTACATGCATTTTCTAAACATACACATAATCATAATCCCAAAATAGGTCTAAAGCCCTTCCATCATATTACATCAAGTATTCATTGTACAATTACAACATCTCAATTACATATTACAACTTACAAATTCATAACTTCAAATTACAACTTGAAACATAAAGCTTAAAATGACATATACAACATGTACCTAGACTTAGGCAAAAATAGCATGAACAAATATGACATGAAACTCATCCTACATACATATGGGATGTTCATGCCCTAAGTCTATTCTAGGCCCCATGGCCATCAAAATGCAAAAAGTAGAAATGTTCTCCAACACTCATCCTACGGGCCTCTTGCCCGCCGCTCCTGTGCCACTGCTACCTCCTGAAATAAAGCACCTGAGACGGGGTGAGATATACGAATATATCTCAGTAACCCAGAGGTTCTGGACAAAACTCTGCCCAATGGCTCACTTCGATGCATATAAATAATATACAATAACATCTTGAAAAACGAGATATAGTAAGGGATTTAGAGAAACTGGGGAATATAGGGATACAAAATATGACGAAGCTGGAATGGTAGCTACCAATACCACGCAACGCTCTGCCTAATGGCTCGGCATATAAGCCTACGGGTCTCATCCAAGGCGTGTTCCAAGAACAACTAACCAAGGTACCCCTCTCATCCGCATACACCCGAGACTTCCTGTTAGTATATGGGTGTCCTAGAGACAATCTTTTTGATTAAATAAGGACATAAGATGTGGACCTTTTTGTCGCGAATAAATAATAAGCACTCTTTATCCTGTTTCATATTTTGTCTCAATATTATTGTTAATATATTATGAATAAACTGGATAAACCCCTTGGAATAGAACATGTATTTCTTGAGTATCTGTGATGAGATCACGATTATGAGGATTCAAGGATACCGCATGTTTATTCCTAATTCTATGTTCCTAGTCTAAGACACTGAGAATGGGGATCAGTGATCTCGGGTAAGACTAGCACGACTTATCTACTTGTATTTGGATACAAGGTAAAGACCTCATCTGCTACAGATATGGAGATGTCTTAGCTAAAGTCGTGGGATGAAATTTACAAGGACTCGGGAATCTATGCATAGTAAAAGAGATCATGAGATGATCTGCCTTTAGAGTCAGTAAATTGAAGATTCCCTATTTCGAATAAAGCTTACCCTAAACCGCAAGGGTTGATACGTTTCCTTACCCTAGGTTTAATGAGGAAGGTAACCGAGACGAAAGGAAATACATACAGCAACCAAATATGTGTAATAGGATGATTATGTCATTAACCTAACTAGCTCTGGAGAAACAAAGCATTGCTAGTGCTCTGTGTTGTCATTAGATGAGTTGTGGGCTTGTTGGGCCCAAGCCCATTTATGTCAGTGGCTATGTTGGGCCTAATGGGTCACACACTAACACCTTATTGTCATGATAATATAGCATTAAAGGTATTGAGCTTAATAATGATTGTTAGCCCAAGAAGAAGTTTGGAAGCCCACCAAAAGGGAAAAGGGCGCATGGATCATGTAATGGGCTTGGATGGTCCAAGACATTACTAATTAATTTAATTAGTTAAATTAATTATCAAATATTTAAATTTTGAATTTTGAATTTTGAATTTTGAAATTTGAATTTTGAATTTGAATTTTGAAATTTGAATTTTGAATTTGAAATTTGAAATTTGAAATTTGAATTTGAATTTTGAAATTTGAATTTAGAATTTAGAATTTAAATTTAGAATTTGAATTTAGAATTTAAATGTTTGAATTTGAATTTGAATTGGCTATGAAAAGTTGTTTCATAACAAATGGATAAGATAAGATCTTGTTGGAACAAATCCCAAGTATCAAGAGGAGATCTTTGGGCATCATCCAAGGCTGATTTAGGGCGCTGATTTTGGGGTCTTGTGATGGTCATAGGATCAACCAAATGAACTCCAATCAGATTTGGTTTGTTGAGAGAATAAGTGAGTGAGTTGGATCAAGTTTGAATGCAACTGCTCAACGTATCTGGACTGTTTTGAGGCTAAATGGGACGCACCATATGGCTGGCCATATGATGGTTGTTAAGTCAGATTTTTGTTGAGATATGCACTTGATATCATAAGGATATGATAGGAGGTTGTTGGTAAGATTTGATTTGCAACTAGCTCCAAAGGAATTACAGTCTTGCCACTCCTCTTCCAGCTATAAATAGGACCACCCTCACACAAAAACATCATCGAATCCTGGAGGGTTTGCAGTCCGAAAGGAAGAGATCACTTAGTAGTAGTTAGTAACTTAGTTTAATTTTAAGTTGTAACTGTAGTTAAGTGACAACCCCTCTTCTCTTCTCTGTAAACAACCATCAAGACTCCTCACGAGCAAATACCCATCTTTCTCCATTTTCTGTTTCTTTTTGTAAACTGTCTTTTAAATTAATATAAGTGTTTTTATCTTTGTTCCAATCGTTATCTCTTGACTGAATCTCGGGTCTATGTGATCTCAGTTGAGAATAATTATGTTTAAACTATCAGCCATGAGCTGAACTATTTGTGGAACGGGTAAACTGTGAAACTCTTAAAGAACTATTTTCAAAACTCTTGACCGAAGCTTTTTGTATTTCTTTGGCTAAGTAAGCTATATTCATTGTGCGCCAATGGAAATTGGGTACATACTGAGAAAGGAACTTCCATAAGGAAGGGATTTCAGACAGCTTAGCCATTAGGGGAAGGTAGATGTCATGGCAAAAAATGCTACTGGTCACCTTAGGAATAAGGGGCCAACTCGTCCATTTTAAGGTTCTGAGCTAAGTACCTGTTGGAGTCAAGGGAGCCATAGGAATATGGAAACTTGTGAGCCATCTAGACCATGAGCTGAGGAATCAGAGTTGGCAGGCAAAGAAACTGGGACAAAGCCAAAAGGTGCTAAGTCTTAAGCAGAGAAAACAACCCCTTTAAGAGTGAAGCAGTGAATCTGTTCCTTCTGTTAAACTGTTTTAACCACCACCCTGTTGTCTCTTGATTATAGTTATTTCTGTTTTATTAGTTTTTATTTTATTTTATTTAGTACTTATAAAAACTCCAATGATTATTATCTCACCTTCTTCTAAACAGGAAGGATCATATACATAACGCAGCGAGCAACTGTTTGCCATTAGATTGAACCTACTGCTCTTGAGGAACGTTGTCAAGACAGTAGGGAACGTTTGACCAGACAGTTCATTTACTAACTTTTCTTCTCATTTTCATTCTTTATAAACAGTGATAAATCAATAATTAGCACTCTATCCTCGTGGGAACGATAATTTGGGCATTAATACTCCTTTTATTACTTGATGCGTGCACTTGCGCACTTGGGTTAGAACTAAGGGATGAATCTGTGTTCTGCAAGAACAGAGGAACGTCCCCTATCAGAACTTATATTTTTCCACCATCAGCAAACCACCCAACAACGACCCTGGGTCAACTGGAACTCCCTCTCGGAGACCTATCCAGTGGAAGTCCGAAACGCCCGAAGGCAAAAACTATCTACTGGCCAGAGACTCGGTACATCTAGTGTACCACTAACATACATAATAAATGCATGATCATGTTATTCTACACTACTTATATACATTTCCTACCATCACCCTCAACGGGTATGGTGGAACACACAAGGGGAACAAGCCCCAGTACCAAGAGGTTACCTCAATAAGCCTCTTCACTTAGCTCCACAACAGTATATTCTCCGAGCTCGTTACTCAACAAAATGCGTACACAGAGGACATTCCCAATTACTCAAAACTCATACGTACACATGCCAATTAACAATTATACAAGCATAATTCAATCACTTACCTCAATCCCACTTGGTCCAGGAACAAGGGCAATCCACCGACTCACGGTTTGGGGTTCAAATCGACGTACGACAACCTACAATAACCATGTACGAATCGTCAATATACGACAATTCTATCAAAACGCGAAAAACGTCAAAAACCTCCCATACACCCTTGTAGGTTTGGCCAAAGTAGTGTAATTTTGAGATTTATTTTTCTAAATTTTCTTTCTCATTTTCCTAAGCATCCTTAGGTTGCCAAAAGGCCATATCAAGTGCCGTTTTTCATTTTACGTCTTTTAAACGTCGTTTTGCTTAATATTTCACTCTAGGACCCTTTATGACTCTCAACACCATTTATTATTTTTTATTGATTCTCCAACCTTCCAACCACCACACAACCCATCTAAATACCATTTAATACATGATTCATCATCCAAGCCATGCCAACAACATCAAATCCCTACAATTCCCTAAATGGCTGAATTGTAGCATAAGAAATTCCAAAGGATCTTTACTCAATTTTAACCACTCTACACCTCATACAATCCCATTATATCAACATAAAATCATATAACAACTCACCAATCCAATCCTAACACATTTCCAAAACTCAAAGTCATGACAACCTAAAATTTTTCTAAGTTAAAAATCCACATTTTTCACCAATAATTTTTATTGCATTTATGGCTAATACACATCATTCTAAGACACATTCATGTACAAACATTTTCCATTTGAGCTATCTAAACACATCAATCAACTAAGCCCTCTTTAGGTTTCATAAATCCAATCACATGATTCAACCGTTTAAATGCAAGGAAACTTACTCAAAAGCTTGGCATAAGGCTCCTCCTAAACATACTCCACCATTGGAGCATCTAGAAACTCCATGAGCACAAATCTCTCAAGGTGAGCCGCGGCCTTTGGGGAGAGATATCTCAAAATGTAGTGATTTTCATGGTTCAAGGGTACCACCAATGGCTTTAGAAGCTGATTTCCAATGAAATTCAAGTTGAGAATCAATGGATTTGATAAAGTTTTGTGTGAGTTAGAAGGAAAAGAAAAATCAAATGGTGATGCTCAGGGGGGGGGGGGGGCTGTCGCGGGTTCTAATGGGAGGGAGGAGAGAGATGATGATGACAAATGGGTTATGCACATGTGGCATGCCCTACTTAAGTGGGGTGGGTCCCTCGCCACCTCACGCGATTTAAAACTAATCCGAATTTCCACTAAACATCCGTAAATTCACGACCTATTTAGAAACTCTGATTTTTAACATTAACCATTGTCCTTTAATTATACTTGATCAGATGAATCCTGAGTTTTCCGGTTATTTGGAAATACTATAGTTTTAAGTTGTTCCGCGCGCCGTTAGCACGCTTCCCCAAACTAATTTACTTCCATCAAATTTTATCAGAAATCATATTTTTTATAACTCATATTTAAAACCTAGAGCTCAAAACTCAGTCAGCACGTTTTACGGTGCAATTGTACCGCGGTATTTTTACCCGGTAAAACACTATTCACTGATTTTCTGAAACTTGCCTATCCACTCAATTTTTCATTCTGAATCCATTTCCAGTGTTCTTTTTATCATCTGAGACCTTTTACTCAATTTTTATCTTCCTAGGGTTGCATGTTGGCTAATTGCCGTTTTGCCCTTTCTTTGTATTTTGTCCTTACTTTCAGGATTTTCACTAATTCTTCTCTTTAATTCTCATTTAATATTTTAATATTTAAACTTAGAAATACGAGGTGTTATATGTATCAGCCCTTGCGGTTTAGGGTAAGCTTTAATTCGAAATAGGGAATCTTCAATTTACTGACTCTAAAGGCAGATCATCTCATGATCTCTTTTACTATACATAGATTCCCAAGTCCCATAAATGTCATCCCGATTTCTCCGGTTTACAGATAACCTAATCCCTCACAGAGATTCTACGAATTCCTTCAGCTTATCACCCTAGGCCTGTGCTCTTTCAGGACATGCCCAAAAGTATACCTATGAGTCTCCATGTTTCAGGCAGACGAGGTATACAATCAAAACATGCCTTCTAGAACACAGTCTAGGTGACAACTTAAGGTCTAAGGAAAGACATATCCAAATATTAAGAGACTGCTCTAATGATATTATTTGTGAGATTTCCTCATAGAGTCTCCTTGTGGGTCTGTTCAGTGCGAGCTATACCTTTATAGGTCCACCCATGACTTTAACTAAGACATCTCCATATCTGTAGCTCATGAGGTCTTTTCCTTGTATCCGAATACAAGTAGATAAGTCGTGCTAGTCTTACCCGAGATTACTGATCCCCATTCTCAGTGTCTCTAGACTAGGAACATAAAATTAGGAATAAACATCTGGTATCCTTGAATCCTCATGATCGTGATCTCATCACAGATACTCAAGAGAATGGGTGAATTGTGTGTTACTTCTTCTTCAAAAAAATATAAAAAACACAACCTTTTTGTATCAACTTCAACCAAAAATGAAATTCACAGAGTATCAAACTTTTCCCAATATAAAAAAAAATTAAAAAATGTCGAATAACATCCAATTCAGAGATTAAACAACGAAATCAAAATTAGAAGGGAAAAATGAAGAAAATCAATACTTTGGCAACCCTTTTCAATAAATCATTCAAGAAAGAATTCAAACAGAATATTAATGATTCTTAGCCCTTAAACAAATTCAATACAACATATACAATGGATCAAAATGAAATCAATTGATCAAAATCAAAGAAATAAGGTTAAGTAAGAATCACATCGGGATATGTCCTGATTCACTCTCTAACCACTTGAAAGCTACGTCCAGACCGAGGTCAATCCGTTCACTATGCTCTAGCTTTCAACCGGTGCCAGAAAACCATTTTACAATGGAGTCTTTTACAAGTCTATGACCAAACCATTTATCACACTCAACCTATCTCCTATAAGATCTCTCCAATTCACCAAAATCAGTTACAACAATTCACTCTTGCAAACAGAAGTAGAGCAGTCTCTCCACGCCTAGTACAAACAAGAAGATCAGAAAAAGATTCAGAAAACAAGAGAGTAATTAAGCTTTTTCTCAAAGATATGCAAAAGTAGGTAAAATGAGGGTTTAATTTGATTTCTGCGTGATTTTGTATTTTTTTAGTGTTAATTCTTATTCAGAAACCCTTATAATATGTTTATATATGTGTCCTATCAAGTTAGTAGCCGTTTATAGTCGTTGGACATCTAAAATTTGAATTACTTGAGCTTTAAGTCACTTTAAATAAGTTTACTTAGGCAATCATCGAAGATTTCCTCGAGTAAATTGTTCATCATCATTTACTTGGGTAAATCAGACAATTTACTCGGGTAAATTATTTCCCCCGGTAAATGTCCTGATTTACTTAAGTAAAAAACAGAACACAAAAATCTAAAAATGCAATTTTCGATCCAATTCAACTCCAAATAATGCATAAATAATTGATCTTGTAACACATGTATAAATGTTCCTAACAACTTTTCATGTGTGTGTGATCTTGTATGCATGTTCTCAAAATGCAAGTTTATGACTTATAATGCATTTCTTCAAGATATAGCTCAATACTCCTCATTCTTTAAGTCTCTAAATTTAAGACTATATTTCTAACTATGAGACATTATGTGAGACTTTGTCTTCACTTGAATTCATTGGTCTTCATGTCTTGAGCTTGTTCTGCTTTCCTTCACTCGAAAACTTTGACTTTCTAGTTGACTTTGTTCATTTGAGTAGTCCCTTCCTTTTTGCATATTGTCATAGTCTTCTAGTACTGTTAAGGACTTGTTGTCATGCCTTCCATTGAGAGCATCCGTGTTGAGCTATGTTGGTGCTTTGTTATCATCAAAACTCCAATATTATAGTCTTCATGACCTATAGTTCAACATAGAATTTGTGGGAAATATCATCTTGATATGTTTCAGTACTTAGACATTGAAGACACTAGCTAGCGCATGTAATCTATTAGAGAAACTATCACAGTCAAAGAAATAAATAATTGATGGAGTAACAGAAGGCTCATCAATCAGTTATCGATATTCTACAAAGGGATGATGCATATTCGTGTTATAAGTATTTTTAATCTTGGAGTTCAAGTTCGGTCTTTGTGGAATAACACCTATAATAACCCTAATTTGTAAAATGTCTATTTGCAAAGGATTAAGTATTTAATCATATTTGATTAAGATTAATTAAGTAAGGGGCATAATAAAAGAATTGGATTAAATATTAATCATGTACATTGTACATAAAATAAGTGGAATACTTAGTTCAATCAATGTGGAGTTGGATTTATGAAGCAAACACTTAGGTTAAATGGATAAGTGAGCTTAAGTGAGGAAATTGGGCCTTTTACCAAAAAGGGCTTGTCAGCCACTCCTCGCAGGGGAGCTCGCTCGAGTGAGCTATCCAGTGAGTATTGTAATTGCTCGCTAGTGGAGCTCGCTAGAGAGAGCAGTTGTGATAGCTGGTTTAATTAGATGAAATCGAGACAGAAGTCGGGAAAAAGAGAGAGGAAGCCATTGTTGGGTGAAACAAGAGCTTGGAAACCTAAAATGAGGTAGAATGAGTGAAATCATTTGGTTCCAACTTCAAAGTTGCTTGGAATTGTAAGGAGAGTAAAAACAATAGCTTGGAATCCATTGTGGAGGCTTGTGGGTGGAGATTTTGGCTTAGAAAAGTGGAAAAATTCCATAAGTTTGAGGAGCTTGAGGTGTCGCATTGCTTCATTGAGCATTGGAAGATATTCCTTGTGCCATTGTGGAGCTAATTTTGGTAAGCATTCCTAACCTCTTTGTGTTTTATTTAGAAATGCAAATTTAGGGTTTTTATGGCAGTGTGAGTTAGTTGACTATATTGGAGTATGATTGAGGCTTAGTGTATGTTGTAAAATATGCTATGGATGAGATTTAAATGGTGAAAATGTGTTTAGAAAATCATTTGAGTAATCTTCCTCAAATTTATGAAAACTGCATGCATATGTATGGATATTGCTTGTGTCACAAGTAATGTGTATGGCTTGTATTGATGGTATCGATGTTATTTCTAGGATTGAGACTTGTGTACCATCCTTAATTGATCAAGCATTAGAGGAAACAATAAAGCTTGATTTGGTTACTTGATAGAATTAAGTGTAGGTAAGTCCCTTGCATTGTGAATTTGTGATGGAATTGCCTATGTGGATATGAATGTAGATGTATATCCATATGTTTATATTTGATTGATTACAAACTTACTTTGTCTTGCGGTATTACAAACTTACAAGAATATTAGACAGTTAGTTTGCACATTTTGCATGCATACATACATTCATGATTATGTTGTTTATTACTTGTTTCCTGAAGTGAACTTTGGGGTGGAGAAGTCCTCCAAGGACTTCTAGTTTACTGAGATGTTTATCTCACCCCGAGTTGTGGGACCCCTTTCAGGTATTGAGGGTGGTGGAGCATCTATTGGTAGGAGGCCACAATACATTGCATGATGATGTTATATTTTGATATATTTTGGGAGCATCCTATGTATATGTTCGATGAACATGTATAGGATTTACATTGTGTAGATCATTTCAGATATCTTGATTTATTTTGGCAGACTTAGCCTATAACACCCCGTGTATATCTGGTTTGTTAACATCAGAGTAGTATTAAGCGCAACTTAATATTAATTACTTGCAGTGGAATTAATGTTAGAATTACTAAGTGAAAAATGCGGATAAACTTTTTCTTTTATCATACATGTTACAATTTACATAATTAATCTTACACTTACCTATTATCATAATCATTGTTAATTATTTACTTGTAATGTCCATTGATATCAAAGTTATCCACTAATTACTTTATTATTATACTTAACCATCCACATAATTAATTATTTATTTCATGACAATCTTACCAAATTCTTCTATTATCTAGTCAACCATGACATAATAATAAACACATACCCTAAGACATCCGTTCACATCTAAATTATTTATTATAGCTACTTGCCTTTTCATTAACATTTATTAAGGCACCACACTCATTAGAAATGGATTCAAGCCTTACGTATTTAAGTTCCATAAAGTCATAAGCCTTTCTTTTTAAACGTTCATTTTTACCTCTGTCCGCCCAGAATATTCGGATATTTGTCGGGGACATATCCGGATATCAATATCTGGATATTAGATCACCAAGATCCGAATATTCCGTGACAGTGGCGAAATGGAATACCTTTCTCTACAGGCTAGGGTTTAGCATTCAACCCCTTGCCCCATATTACTTCATCTTGTGCTTAGTTGTACTTACCTAAGACATACCACCACGTAATCGGTTTAATTAAGCTATTCTATATCTTTTTAGACATCTAAATAGTCTTATTTCATGGCGTTTAAACAGCTATTACATGCAGGAACAATGACACTTAAAAATCCTTTACTTATGCCATCTCACATGCAAATCATATTACAAAAATAAGGACCAACATGATTAATGTTACATCCTGAGCGCTGACGAGGGCGGGAAGTGATCGCTGGTGTGCAAGGGCATGGTGCGCAAAGGCACAGACAAAGAGCGGCTCCTGGCAGGCTTCCAACGGTGGGGTACATGAATGAATCCAATCAACACCCAAAAGAGAGGGATTCCAGAGACTGTGCTGGTATAGGACAGTACAGTGGATGATAGCTCATAAGAATTAATTGATACTACCTATACTAACAAGATGCATTTACTTTTCGGTAGCCCAGAACGGAAAAACTCTATAGTTAAGCATGCTTGACTTGTAGTAATTCTTGGATGGGTGACCTCCTGGAAATTTTTCCAGGAAGTGTGTGAGTGATGATAAAAACACACTGAAAACTCTCGTGTTAGTGTATGGGGATAGTCATTGATTCTTAAAGTGGCCGAGTGTTACAATCAATGCATAATCGCCAACAACAAATACATTAAGCATATTACAATATGGCATAAACAATCCCTATGCTCAGATCAAATGTACATAAGAAATACTGTTAATATTAAACATTCCTCGGCTACAAAATATTTCATAATCACAATGCATGCATATCATGCCAACAACTTGACTCCGGCCTTTTGCCTCGAGATGCACCAACATCAACAATCTCAGTACTTGAAAAATGTTCCCCAGAAGGGGTGAGATCTCTAACAGAAATCTCAGTAAGACAAGGGGTCCTCAAGGACTCTTCCGCCCCAAGCTCACTTATAGATATATAATAAGTATAAATATATAATAAAATACATGGCAATAACAATGCATTATCCTCATGGTAAAATAATCTGACCTTCATATAATCACGTATCTCAGTATATATCATGTGATGTATGCAAGTGCGATTCAACTGGCCAGGGAATAAGATAGGAATTACACACGTCTGCGACCTACCTAAACATACGGGTCGCAGCCTTATGCCTTACACACCAAGGTTGCAGCCTGATCATGTAAGTAATCAACATCACATCCATACATTACATTAACAAACATATCCACATATCTCAAGCATATATCAATGCATATATCATTTTCATAAAAGCATACCATACACATAAATCACCTTCCCAAAGAGGTCCGTGGAACAAGAAATAGATCAATCCAAGGACCAGAAGCTTACCTTATCTGCAACATGCTCCAATGAAATCTCAGCATCCAAAGGACCACAATCATAGGCTCTCACACAATCACAACCTATTTCAAGATATAAAAGCAATTAATAAATATACTTGTTTATGACATTCTTTTATATATCGTCTTTACGTAGTCATTCTTTTCATAGTAATACCAACTCAAGGTGGGAGGAACTAAGTCCACTCCCTAAGGTCCCTTAACCTTAGAACATCACTTACAAGTACAATATAGTCTATAATTCACTTCCTTGAATAACATTCCAAATAAATCAACTCTATTTATGAATACGACAACAAACTTCGCTTAATGTTTTTAAAATTGCACTTGCAAATCTTTACCAAAAATTATGATATTTTAATATATTAAACTAGACATCCTAAGCTTTCCAACGACATATTATATGTCCCATTTGGAGTTGTATGACTGATTTTGGGCATGGACTGTGTAACACCCCGTATATATCCGGTAATGTTATCATACTATCGTATTAAGCTGCGCTTAATTAAAAATGCGGAATATCTTTTTCTTTTCAATTATGATGACATTAATCATTACCAACTTGATTACTTAACCATTTTTAAAACATCGCCTGTATGTACATTGCAATAAACAGCTAACTGGAATACCTCAATAATTAAATAACATAAGTATGAGTCTCTAGTCACGGAACTACAAAACGTAGACCGGGCCATCTAACAGTTTATACAACTCAACTCAAAAGTACTAACAACATAGTGGCATGGACAACTCCCATGCTCACCCAAATAAGGCAACAAAGCCCAACATAAGTCTCAACTCAATAATCATAAATGACAGAAAACATAAACAGCATCCAATCCAGTCATGCCAGCATAATATGAACAACACTAAACATCAACTAAGCTCTGGCCTCCTGCTGCCAGAGGCATCAGTCCCCATACTACCTGAACCTGAAATAAGCATTCCCCAAACGTGGGATGAGATCTCTAAACAAGAAATCTCAGTAAGGCAAGGGGTCCTCAAGGATCTTCCACCCCAAGCTCACTTACATGTGCAATATAAGTTCAAAAGCAGTTTATCATCATCAGTTCTAAAATAGTGCAATGCAGTAGATAATCATGTCATGTGTGTCAATACTATTCTACTGGCCAGAGAAATGCAGGATTTATATACGTCTAATACCCACAAATAGTGCAAGATGCTACTTGCATCCACCCCGGATCACCGTCTTGTATGACGCCACATACTCAGGCTTACCGTCAAGATGGAACAACACATGCATATTAAAAGCCATTACACATAAAGCTCAACAACATTTCAAATATCCAAAGCATGTAACACAACATGCATATAACCATACCCCCATGGGACATGGTGGAACCACAACATGGCTAATCCGAGGACACGAAAGCTTACCTCTTATGTAATGAATCCAAGTCAAGTTCACACAAGCTCAATGTCCAAACACAGCAGATCACAATCTGATTTAGGACCAGCAAGCATATCAACATTCATAGCTCAATAGCATAAACATAAAGACTACGTTTTCCTTTTACGTTTTACGTCTTAAGGCTTCCCAAAAAGCCACAAGCCCTTTATCCCTTGATTCTGACTTAGTTAAGTATTTACAGAAGTTCAACTCCATCAAAATAGGGTCCACAAACCCATAGCTCAGATCTGTATGAACAGTACCTTACTGTTCCACGAAATCCCAGAATATCCGGATATATGTCGGGGGCAAATCCGGATATCAATATCCGGCTATCTCACTGGCAATATCCGGATATCAATATCCAGATATCCAGATCCCCATATCCGGATATCCATATCCGGATATTTATCGACCAAATATCCAGATATTTCACGACAAAATGCAGTTTTTGCATTTCGCGAAGATATCCACCAAAGGTACCACTTTTATCCATTAAATGCGTTCAAGACTCCATTTTTAGGTCTATACAGGTTCATACACATGTTAGTTACTTGCTTAACCCATTTAGATGCAAAGACACCACCTTTAAATCATTTAAACTCATGATCAAGGTTAGGCAACTCACCAAAGCTTCAAACTCAGAAATGGAAGGCTCTTGGAGCTCACAACAACCTCCAAAGGTTCTAACTTGGTCCCAAAACGAAAAAGACAACACAAGCTTGGACCTTTCAACACAAAGGAAGCTCTTTGAAGCTTCACAAGCCAAGAACAAGATGACTCTCACCCATCTCTCAAACACAGCACAAGAACCTCACACACAGCAGCTTAGAATCTCAGAAAAGGCTACCTCTCACCCTCACAAAGCCACTCATAAGTGTTTACAAGGAGGAAATGTGAAGGAAAAACAAGAAAGATAGCAACTTGGTCTCAAAATGGAGAAGAGAACCCAAGGACAAGGCACCAGCTGACCAGCCTCCAAGCACTCACGTAGGATAGTGTTATGGCCTAGGGTTTAGTGCCCAAAATAAGTATTTATAGTCACTTAACCATAAAATGCACAGTATTAACATTAATTGCTACACTTAGCATTTTAATCCCAAACTCAGGATTCTTAACCTACTCAATCTTGCAAGAATTATCATATTTTTCTTATATTTTTCGGAGCACTTTTCCGGTACGCGCTTTTCATTGCCAGTACCAGTTTCTGGCACCAGTTCTCATTATTTTAACTTGAAACTCGTTTTACAAGTCCTACATATTATTCTAGTAATATTCATGCACTTATTTTAATTTTCTGGGATACTTTTTTGGTACGCATTTATACCGACTAGCAGAATCGGTATCTGCACTTTTCGTCAGAAAAATGACTTTCAGCATTATTACTCACTTACTATAATTATTAGAGCCTCATAATAATTATTAGGGTCAATTATGGAATTATCTCATTAAACTCATAATTAACTGATTAATTTCCTTAATTAACGGTGCGGGTTCTTATAGACTGGTTGTCTCAAAACTGCGCAATGATTGATTGCGGCGAAAAGAGGTTGATCTTATCTCCTGAGAAGCCTGCTGTTTGTCCGTCTCCTTATCTGTCTGTCTGTCGAAATGTTAAAGCCTTGAAGGCTGGTGATCTGGGTTATGTATTCTTGGGCGAACTGGTTGGTGATAAAGAAGAAGAAATTTCAAGTATTTCGGTGGTTAATGAGTTTGCTGAAGTATTTCCTGATAAGATACCAGAATTTCCACCTGAGAGGGAGATTTAGTTCTCTATTGATTTGTTGCCTGGTGTGGGGCCTGTCTCTTTGGCTTCATACCGGATGTCGCCACTAGAGTTGGTTGAGTTGAGGAAGCATATTGAAGAGCTATCTGCAAAGAATTTTATCAGACCGAGTGTGTCTCCATGGGAGCACCAGTAATGTTTGTGAAGAAGAAGGATGGTAGCATTAGATTGTGTACTCACTACCGGAAGTTGAATAAGGTTACTATTAAGAACATGTACTCGTTGCCCCGTATTGATGATCTTTTGGACCAGTTGAGGGGTGCCTGTGTGTTTTCTAAGATTGATCTCCGGTCCAGATACCACCAGATTCAGATTAAGCTGGAGGGCATGCCTAAAATAGCCTTTCGATCCAGATATAGACATTTTGAATATTAGGTTATTCCTTTTGGGCTTACTAATGCCCCGACGGTGTTCATGGATTATATGAATCATATTTTTAAACCATATCTGGATCAGTTTGTTATTGTGTTCATCGACGATATTTTAATCTATTCCAAAAGTAAAGAGGAGCATACAGATCATCTGAGAACTGTGTTGCAGGTGTTGAAAGATAAAAAGCTATATGCTAAGCCGTCTAAGTGTGAATTCTGGCTATCTGAGGTACAATTTCTGGGTCATGTGATTTCTGCTAGTGGTGTTGCCGTGGATCCGAGTAAGATTGAAGCGGTAAGTGACTGGAAATGACCTAAGACTGTGACTGAGATCAGGAGCTTTCTGGGTCTTGCTGGTTATTATCACAGGTTTATACAGGGGTTTTCTGCTATGGTATTTCCGTTGACCCGATTGACACGAAAGGATACTCCTTTTGTGTGGACCCAGGAATGTGAGGAGTTCTTTTTGATTCTTAAAGAAAAATTGACTACTGCTCCTGTGTGACTCTTCCTGATCCAGAAGGTGAGTTTGAATTATTCTGTAATGCTTCCAAGAAAGGTTCAGGGAGTGTTCTGATGCAAGAAAGGAGAGTGGTTACTTATGCTTCTAGGCAGTTGAAGACTCACGAGGAAAATTATCCAACGCACGATTTAAAGCTTGTTGCTATTGTGTTTGCCTTGAAAATATGGAGGCATTTTCTGTATGGGATGAAGTTTGATGTGTTCAGTGATCACAAAAGCTTAAAATATTTGTTTGATCAGAAAAATCTGAATATGAGACAACGGAGGTGGGTTGAATTCATAAAGGATTATGATTTTGAACTGAAATATCATCCGGGTAAAGCTAATGTGGTGGCAGATGCTTTGAGTAGAAAGTCTGTCAATTTGTCTCATATGATGATGTGGGATAATTAAGTGATTGAGTAGTTCAGGGATTTGAAAATAACAGATTTCTTTGCATGTAGAGTTTATGATATTGAAATGACACGGATTGAGAATGAGTTGCATAAGAAAATTAAAGAGACTCAAATACGGAATGATAATGTTAAATATTTGAAAGGCCAGAGTGGCATATCTTTTAATGAACAAGGGTTATTAATGTATCAGGGCAGGATTGTTGTGCCCAAGGAGCTAGCAGAGGAAGTTATGGTTGAGGCCCATAAGGGTACAATATGCTATTCACCCAGGTGCTACAAAAATGTATCAAGATCTGAAAGAGAAATTCTGGTGGCCTGGAATGAAAAAGAATGTTACAGATTACGTATCAAAGTGTTTGGTCTGTCAGAAGGTTAAAATAGAACATCAGAAACTGGGTAGTTTACTTCAGCCACTGGATATACCATAGTGGAAATGGGAGAGCATCTCTATGGATTTTGTTGTTGGTTTGCCTCGGACTCAGGCTGGATACGATTCTATTTGGGTCATCGTGGATAGACTTACGAAGTCTGCACATTTTCTGCCAGCGAGTGGATTTCTCTACGGAGAGAGTAGCAAAACTTTATGTGAATGAGATTGTAAGGCTCCACGGGATTCCAATTAGTATTGTAAGTGACCGGGACCCGAAGTTTATTTCACGCTTTTAGGAAGCTTTGCAGCAAGCTTTTGGCACTCAGCTTAGGCTGAGCACTGCGTATCACCCGCAGACTGATAGTCAGACCGAGAGGACCATACAGACACTTGAGGATATGCTGAGAGCTTGCACATTGGAGTAGGGTACTGCTTGGGACAGATACTTGTCATTGGTAGAATTTTGTTATAATAACAGTTTTCATTCCAGTCTGGGCATAGCACCATATGAGGCATTGTATGAGTGAAGATGTCATACTCCTACTTATTGGAGTGAAGTAGGTGATAAAGAAAGATTTGTTCTGGATCTTGTGCAAGAGACTACAGTGCAGATTGAAATAATCAGAGAAAAACTTAAACAAGCACAGAATCAAAAGAAGAGTTATTATGACAATAAACATAGACCGCTGGAATTTTAAGAAGGTGACCATGTATTTGAGCGGTTATCTCCGGTCACGGGTGTTGGCCGTGCATTGGGAGTAAGGAAGCTGAGTCCTCGGTTTATTGGGCCGTATCATATTATGAAAAGAGTGGGATTAGTGGCCTTTCAACTTGCCTTACCTGTACAATTTAATATGTTAAACTAGACATCCTAAGCTTTCCAACGACATATTATATGACTCATTTGGAGTTGTAAAACTCCGGTTATGTTTTTCGCAAAGTGACTGCTGTAAACTGAATTTCCAGCAACCAAGTTGTGACTTCAAACACAAACTTCGATCAGAAAAATTTTTAAATAGCTACTAAATTTTACAGGGTTGTAGCTTTATGTGTTAGCTTCACATAGGTTCAAACAACACTCTATTTGGAGCTCTGTAGATCAAGATATCGAATTTTTACTGAAACAAGTTTGTTTTGTCTCAATATCTGGATATCATATCCGGATATTTCGCAACAGTGGCCATAAACAGCAGCCCAACACAAAATAATCCATTAAAATGCTATCTTTAACCTAGATACATCTATCCTATCGACTTAGCTTGCATTTTAACCCTTAGGTTCATCAACCAACGTTCAAGTTATTAAAATTCATAATTTTACATCTTCAAATCATGTTATTTTCATGAAAACACAAAGGAAAGTGTTGAGATATATACCCATGAGCTTCAAGACAACAAAAGGAAAGAATTTTTAAGGCTTTAACACTGTCTCCATGACCATCCAACAAGGTGCACGAAATTTGATCATGTAAAGGTTGGTCTTTCTTGCCAAACAACTACTCTACAATGGCTTGGGGTGATTCAAGCTCTCACAAATGAAGGTGTGGTGTTTAGACACACATGTGTAGAATCTTTGTGGCTCCAAGATGAGGTTTTTCCCTACCAAAGTGTTTGCTTTCAAGGCTCCCTAGTGATTAGATGGAACGGAGAAGGTAAAAGATGAAAGCTTTGGTGATTTTCATGGAGAGAAAATGATGAGTGCTAGGTGGAAGAGCATATGGCAGCCATGAGTGTTTATAAAACATATTTTGTTACACTTATTTATTACTCCTTGTTGGTATTTTTAGGTTTTATTTGAATTAAATAAAGGTCTTTTGGGTCAAATCAGAATTCTAGATTTTAATTGAGTTTAATTGATTTTCGTCATAATTTTCCAGATTTACACTACTTTCGTATTTTGGCCATATCTCACTCTACAGATGTCCGATTAACTCCGTTCTTATTGCGTTTTGCAGATAATAGGAAGGGCTACAATTGTTATTTCAGCTACTCTATAATTTTGAACCCAATGTACATGAGGCCAGAGCCATTATTTCTGTTTTGTTTCCTTTTATTTTGGGTTGAATTTGTAGAGCCCGAAGCCCAGTTTGATTAGGGGTTAAAAGGGCGAGAGTAGGGACCTTACGGATGATCTTTCGTTTGAATTTGAATTTTACAGTTTTGAAATTAATAGAATTTTTGTCTTTTCTCTCTCCTCTTTTCTTTAATCAACCCAAGGGTTGAGGATTCCATGGGTGAATCCTGAGGACCTGCGCCTCATTGTGAACCAAATTCGTTTCTTTTTCTAACTCGGTTTGGCATCGCGCGATTGTGGGTGTTCAATCTGAGATACGCGATTGCGTTCTTAGGAAAGAGATTAATCATTAGATTTAATGGTTAGGTTGATTAACCAAATGAACTCAAGTCGAACGGGTTGATACTCCGCGATTGCGCGAGTAGACGCCCCGTATTCGACCAAACGCTAAGCGATCGCTTAGAGACGGTTCTCAATTGGAAACAAGGATTCTGATTCAATTAAGATCAATCACGATTTGGTAATTATTTGTCCAATGATGGATATCCTTGGAATCTTAATTCTTGGGTTGGTTACTTTTAATTTGATTATTCTCGTTTGTTATTTTATTTTTTATTTCCGTTTAAATTGACAATCATATTAAAAAAACCCTTTTAGTTTCCAATTTTCTTTAGTTTTTGTTTCTCCTTAGTTTCTCTTTTATTTAGTTCCCATTTTTATTTGGTTTCCGTTTTTATTTGATTCCCGTTTTTATTTAGTTCTTGTTTCATTTAGTTTCCGTTTTCATTTGGTTTTATTTTTATTTTTATTTTTATTTTCATAACAGAGTGATTAAGATCCTTGCAAACTCCTTGAGAGACGACTTAGGTTGACGCTTTACTACAAATTTTTAATAAACCTAATTTAATTAATTTGCGCGAGTTCGACAGCTCGTGTCAAGTGTATTTGAGAGTGAGGCATCTACATAGAGGTTTTAAAATCTAACTAGGGTTTTGTGCACATTTTCTATTTATATAAGTGTACCCACTAATCACCGGTATTAGTTCTAATAGCTCTACTAAATATTTTTCTTTCAAACTTAATATTTTTAATCTAGACATTTTTCTAAGAATTATTATATTTTTATATTAATTTTTCGAGACACTTTGCCAGTACGCACTTTCTATTGCAAAATAACCGGTATTAGTTATGACATCACTGATTATTATTTTCATCTCAAATTTGATATCATTAACCTAGATATTTTTCTAGGAATATTCATATTTTTATTTTTATTTTTTGAGTTACTTCAAACCGATATCCATTTATACCGTGAAATGCCCGGTGTTTGCACTTTCCTTCTGCAAGGTGACTTAGTATTAATTATTATGCTCTTTCAATTTTTATCCAAAGTCAATTATGGAATTATTTCCTAAACTCATAATTAATTTATTTAAAATTTCTAATTTAGCGGTGCGGGTTCTTACATAGCCTATGATCACTCTCCTTTGGTATCCTAATATTGTTGGATGGGGCCAAGAGTTTGATCATAGTATTTTTTGTAGCTAAGACCCAATATGTATAATTGAGCCATTTCAAGTAATTGGACATTGTGTAATCATGGACTATATGCATATATGATGGAAGGGCATGGATGCCTATTTTGCATATTTTGTAGTCTTTTACCTATGTACCTTACTTTTACCATGTTGGCAATGTATATTGAGATATATATGTTTGTCAAATATTGTGTAGATTACGTTAAGGATACATAACTTGGAAATCAAGTAAAGATAAGAAAGTGTATTAAATTGATGAGACTTGTTGTGGATGTAAGAGCACCCTAGTTTGTTGGGCTATGTGTTGCCTTTCTATGTCTATTTAGTACTCAAGAGGTGTGCCAAACATATGTGTAGTGAGCCATGAAACAAATGGGATATACCCAAATTTTGGCTCTGCTTGCTAGAGTAACCAAGGCGAGTGAGCTAAATAAAATTGAGACAAAAGCAAACTCGAAGCAGGGGACTCCTCGCTCATGAGCTCTCTTGAGCGAGCTGGTGAGCAAGCGAGCTCGCTGTTGGCCTCGCTCCAGCGAGGGAGGCTGCGAGGAAACATGGGAAATAGGTAGTAGCTACTGCCTGAGATTTAATTTGCTCGATGTCACGCTCGCTTTAGCGAGCTAGCCAGCAAGTAAACACGAAGAGCTCGCTGCACAGCTCGCTTCAGTAAGCAAGTTAAAATTTGCAAAATTGAAATCAAGGTTGTGAGGGGTATTATATCCTCACAGTAGTGTCCAACAATGTGATTGAAACATAAAATTAGATCCTAAGACTATATCAAGCAATTATCAAGAACAAGAACAAGAAACTCAAACTAAAAGTAGGCATACAGATTAATTATGCAAAAGCATAGCTAGGGTTTCTACTTTTTAAATTTTCTCCTAATCAATCTATGTTTTCCTCTAATCAATCTATGTTTTCCTCAATCAATATTTAAAATCATGTTGAACAATTCATCATAAATTAATTAAAACTCAATTCGTTGGTATTTTAATTCTCTGACCTATTAAGAACCATAATCCCTTAGTAACACCGCTTAGGGCAACCATTAAGAATGACGAACAAACTAAATTATAGGTTCTATTAGTCTATCCCTAGATCACAAAAAACCTAGCAATTATTCAGATGATAATTTCACACTAACATCCCTATTGTCATGCAAAACTCAAGTATCCTTTTATGAGTGATCAATTAACAAAACAATTAAGAATGAAAAGTTGAATAATTTCTCAATGTGAAAGATTGAATATTAAATCGAAAGGAAAAGAGTAAACATAATCAAGATTCAAAAGGTTCCATCTAGCCCTAACTACAAGAAAACCTAGCCTGACATAATAACTAAAACAATAGATGAAAGAGAAGAGAAATCCACAAAAGAAACTTGATAATCAGTCTCAACGGTGAAGCTTTGATCTTTTCTTCGCCTCTTGATCCAAGAACAGAGCTCTTCCCCTTCTCTAGTTGCAACTGTCATAAACTGATTTCCTTCCTTCTATTCTTTCTTTTAATAAAAATCCATGGGCTTTTTACGATGATGCTCGCTGAGTTTGCTTGCTAAAGCAAGCAAATCAGTGATATGAAACAAAAAAAATGAGCTTTTGGTGTCCTTCTCAGCAAGTTTCTCGCTGCAGAGAAGCTTAGCGAGCAAATACAATATGCTTGCTGGAATTTCTCACTTTAGCGAGAAATCTAGTGTGGAAGCTTGGAAAATTACACGTCTCTGATGTTTGCTCGCTGAGGTTCTCGTTGTAGCAAGTAACTCAGTGAGCTGCAGCATGGAATAACATTTCTCTCGCTTTTACTTGGCTTGAGTCTTGTTGTAACACCTCGTGTATACCCGGATTGTTATCATATTACGGTATTAAGCACAACTCAATTAAATGCGAAAGCTAAAATAAATTAAGTTTGCAGACATGCAAAATCACTTTTTCTTTATTAACTTAACAATATAAAATCCATCTATATCCTTGTGTAATTGAAAAACCACAAATAAAATCCTAAAATGCCTCAATATCATAAATAAATACTAAGTCATGAAGCTACATCGCGTAGTCATGACCAACATCCATATCTCATGGCGTATACAAAACATACATGTCCAACCAAATAACAATAGTAAATAAGGCATGGACAACCCCCATGCTCACAACAAACATAACATAAGCGTAATAGTCATATCTCAGGTACAATAATCATGTCCAAATGATATAAATAAAGCATGCATGTAAATCATTTCTGCTCCGGCCTCTTGCCTCGGGAAGCATCCATCTCATGGATGTCTACACCTGAAAATGTGCCCCACACGAGGTGAGATCTCTAAACAGAAATTTCAGTAAATAAGGGTTCTCGAAGAGTTCCTCAATCCCAAGCTCACTTCGGTATAACAGTTCAAAGATAACAGTTCAACAGTAATAATATAATCACATGATCCAACAACATATATATATCTTGCATGTGTGCTAACAAGTTTATTGGCCAGAGAACGGTATGATTTACACACGTCTGCTACATACATAAGAAGTATAAGGCTCTTGCCTCATACCCACACTCAGGGAATACAGTCTTGTGCAGCTCCACACTACACTCATGTATTAGCCATCTTATGTGTAATACATAACATAACATACATATATAAGAGTGCATCATTTCATCATCTCAAATAACCCTTAACTGTCAAGTAGTATAATTAAGCTCAAGATCCAAACAGCAGCTCACAGATCACCAAACAGCAGAATCACAGTCTGTTTTATACCAGAAATATAATTAATATTCATAGTCTAGAGTTTAATTGCATAAGGACAACATTTCCTTTTTCGTTTAATGACTACAGGCTTCTCCCAAAGCCTTAATAATGGGTTATTTCATTTTTATCACTTGAACACTTATAAGACAAGCCCACACTGATTCATTAAGGTCCTATATTGTATTTAAGGCTTCCTAACTTGTTGAAATTGATTTTAGGCTCATTCTGCCAAGAGTATTCGAATAATCCTCGATAAGTATTCGAATACTTCTTGTTCCCAGAAAAGTATCCCAATATTTTTACTAAAGTATTCGAATACCAAAAGTATCCCAATACTTTTACTAAAGTATCTGAATACCACTAAGTATCCCAATACTTTTACTAGAGTATTCAAATACCACTAAGTATCCCAATACTCCACGATAAGTATTCGAATACTTCACTTAAGTATTTGAATACCACATCCAGTATCCCAATACTGCACGACAAGTATTGAATACTTCACTAAAGTATTCGAATACTGCCACTCCCAGAAAAGTATCCCAATACTTCTTGATAAGTATTCAAATACCACACAAGTATCCCAATACTTCACGAAAAGTATTCTAATACTTTTCAGACAGAATGCAGAAACTCGAATTGTTTCTGCATAAACTTGATTTTAAGGGTTCCCCAATGGTTCTAAGTCCAATGTCTCCACAAACAGAAGTTTATGACCACTAAATATACATATATTAATAACCCTTAACTTGAATGATCAAAGTTCCTCTTGTTAAGGACTCAAACAAGCTATATTCATGAAATTTCAAGGGAAATGATCATAGGTTACCTTAAGGCTTGTGAAAATAGAAAAAGGATGTGTCTTGAATCTGTCCTCACCACCCTACAACTCTGACTAAACAAGGCCACGAATTTGGTTCACAAGCTAGGTCCTTTATTCCACAAAATGGCTTCTTGAAGCATCAAATGCAAAGGAAATGGCTTCCACTCCCTCACACCAAGAAATCAGCCCACAAACCTCACAAAGCAGTGGCTACAACTCAGAAAGAAGGTGTTTTTCTCCCTCACAAAGCTTCCTCTAAAGTGTTTACAAGATGGAAGAGGAAGAATCAAGAGTAAAAATGGTGTCTTAAGTATTTTCTTGCGAGAGCTATGGAATAGAGTGGGAGAAGGTGGCAGCTGTTGGGTAGTATTTTTCTCAAAAGAAGAGTTATCGTTCTCAGGGAACGGGTTGTTTAGTTTTCCTTTTTAATTCCTATTTCTAATTTCTTGAAATTAAGTGATCAATCTTTTAAAACTAAGAAAAGACTAAATGAAACAAGGTATTTATCAAATTTGTATTAAACAAAATTTAACAGAGGGATATCTATTCACAAATGTATCAATTATAAGGTTCTGGAATTCTTTGAATCATGGATGAAGGAGAAATTTCGCATTCCTGCGTTTTATAACTGCTACGGCACTTTAGTATCAGAATTCGAATTACTATGGCTATTTTATCTAAAACTTCCCAGATCCAGATTTTAATCTTTAGAAGAATCTTTTCCCAAAGTCTTCTAAATCTTTAAAAATTGTATCAAAGACCTCCTTGGGTTATCCCTAACCTCAAGGGTTCAATTAACAAGGGACATAACCTGATTTCCCAATCACAGTTATGCAAAAATTATTCAAGACCCATTCCCATGGTGTTCTTGAACTTAAAATCAAAATCTTGTTAATCAAATGAAACTAAAGCAAACCATCACAGTATTCAGAAAAATAAAAGATCACCCAATCATCGTGAATCCCAGAAAGAGAAAAGATCAGAAACCCATATTCAAAAATATTACAAATCTAAAAGTAAAGAAACATGCATCACAAACATTCATGAAAGAAAACTCAAAGTAAAGTTACAAACCGGTTCTTCAAGAGTCAAAGTTCCTAAACTAGAGCTAGGAAGAAAAAGATCAGAAATGTGAAAACAGGAGCTCGTATGCAGATCCGTGGTTCCTTTCCTTGAAGTTGCGTTGTCAATGCACTTCGAGATCAAGAATTGAAGAACATGCATCAGCTTTCAAGACAAACACTCAGATTCGAAGAGAGAAAAATGCAAAATTCTAAAACGTAAACTGAAACTAAAAGTACGGTATATATGACCCTAAAAATGACTCAGACTTCTATTTAACTAAAAACTAAAAAGCTGCCTCAAAATGCATTGCTGTCCATCATCTCTTTGTCCATCCAATGGTTCAGATTTGATCTTGCTTTCAAAAAGTTGATCTTGCTTTCAAACTGCAGTAAAAATAACAAAAGAGAATAGTAAATCATCAGTTTATCTCTTTCTCTCTTTTTTTACCTTTGGGCTGATTGGTACTCATTTGGCCCATTACCATGCACTAATATCCATCCTTCAACTCAAATATTGTAAAAATAAAGCCATTAAAATAATCATAATTTATAGCTAACAAAATACCCCAAACTTAGTTAATTGCTTGCCCTCAAGTAATCAGACAAACTTCACTCATAAGTTATATATCAACACAGATATAATTTCAATAACTTAGTTAAATTAAATCAGCCATCCGTGCAAAACATCACTCTTCTTAAAGCATTGACCAGGTTTAATGTCAACCAATTCCTACAACCAATTAATCACCCAACTCCAGTCAATCAGCAATTACATAATCATTCAATCAAAATTTCATGCTCATTCATTTAGTTGCAACCTAATTTAAAATGATTCAATTGAAATTCCACTGAATTCCTTTCCAGATACATTCAATCAATCAAACTCTCTCCTGTTTATAAGGGAGGTCACTCATTGTCATTATGCATGAATGCTTTCAACCTACACTACCATTTAGAAACTTGAAGTCCAATATGCTATCTCCATCAAAGGGTCTTTAAGGCTTGTAATGAGGCAAGGCTAGGATCTTTGTTTTTCTAGTCACTTGGCTAATTAAGCTAACCCTTAGTGTCTAACTAATCCTCATTAGCTCTTTCTGATTTTTTTAAAACAAGACAAAGGGAAATTAGTAACTCTCTTTCCCTTTTTTACAAAGATTCAAACTCAGAGATCTCTTTTCTTTTTTTCTCTTTTTTTTTTCTTTTTTTTTTTGAAAACAGAACAAAGAACTCTTTTCATTAAAACACTGTGTCCCCTTTTTTTCGATTTTCTTTTACCTCCTGATCCTCTTTCCTTCTTCTCTTTTTCTAATCTTTCTTTTTTACAACCAATTCCCCTTTGCCTCATTTAGCTTATTGTATTTCTGAGCTAATGAGAAGTAGCTAAATACTAAAACAGCTATACAGGGTGGACAAGGAAATTGGCTCATAATATCAGGGTACTTGATCAGAAAAGAAAGGTCTCAGGCTCAAATATAGGGACCAAGGGATATAATCAAAGGGTAAGGCTTTTGGCTCTAGGCTATACATTCAGAAACAATGCCCCAATCACACAGAAATAGCATATTAGTCATCCAAACAGAGTGCAGTATTCAAAGCATCAATGCACAATGACCACTCACAAAGGAATAGAGTGTTTAGGTTCAAATATCTCACATGGGTTGTTAATCCAGTGGGTTTTCAGTGAATCATTAAATTAAGGTTCACAAAAAAAGTATGGCTTGTAAATTTGATTTGCAGCTTATATAACTACTTATCAACTAAGCATAGATCCTTAATTGACTTGGAATTAATGTAATTAAATCTGGCTATACTTAATCAGTGATAATGTTAAACACATCATGCTATAAATTATTTCCATGTTACCACTCAAATAAAATCAGCACAGAACAGAGATAATTATATAATTTTATGGACCAATCAGCAAAGTAATGGTAACAGCAATTACAACAAATATAATCACCCCAAACTTAAAATGAAGCTGGGTCCTCACAGCAGAACATAAATACAGAAAAATAGTAAATGGAAGAAAAAAAAAAGAATAAATAAATACTTAACAAAAGAAAATAAATAAAGAACCTGGATACCAACAAGAGATATCAGCTGGCAGAAAAGGTGTCATCTAGATCAACCAACTCATCTGAATCTTGTGCAGCAGCTTGAGAAGTTCCTTCATGAAGGTGACCGGAAAGCAAATGTTCTGGAAGCTCGGGGAAGTCTTCTTCAGGAAAAGTCTCTTGGTACGAAGCTGCACAGCACGGTCTCGTTTTTTTTATGTACGTGAAGAGACCTTTGATGACATTTTCCAGCTTATCAATGCGCTCCTCCATGGCTGAAACCTTTCCCTTAGCTTTCCCTGGAGTAGGCGGAGCTGAAGATTTTCCTTGTGTAGGCGGAGCTGAAGATGATTTTCTCTTCTTCCGTAGGCTGGCCTCAGCGATCCTTTTCAAGCATATTTCATTTATGGGAGAGTTAGGAATGGAGACCAGTGCTCCATCTTGAGAGGACGAAGGCACTCCAGCAGCATCACACAATAACTTCACCAAGCAAGGGAAGTAGAATGGTCCTGATGTCTTCTTTGAATTCTCACACAACTCTTGATGTATGAGCCGCTCTGGGTGAAAAGGGAGACCTTGAAGAATGCAATAAACCACTACACCAACCTTAGTTGATAAGTGATTCATGTGGAGCTTGGGAAAAATGCGGTGGCGAACAAATTTCGCCCAAACTTGAGCTTCCTTTGTCAGATCCGTGGTCAGCATTTCTTCAGAATCCCATTGGGTGGAGTCATCCCCAGTGAGCGTTCGTGCCATTAGAGAATAAACCCCAGTTTGAGTCCTATCGGAGAGAAGCTTCAAGAACCAGTTGTATTCTGAAAATTTGAGGTTGTACACCTCCAGAATTTTTGCTGGAGAAATGTCCACCAATTTTCCTCTGACTGGGACTGCATGTGGTGCCTCCTCATCCGGAAAGTTGGCCACAAAATCGTGAACCAACTGTATTGGCACCTGAACAGATGGATGATCAGCAAAGACTTCCCATTTCCATGGCGTGACGTGTTGCCAGACAAAAAGTTCCATATAAGCTCCTCTTTTATCTGAGAGGTCGAATCCTCTCTCGTAATGAATTTTTAACTTGGCTTGAACCAGCTCCTTGAGACGTTGAGAAACTCTTTCGGAAACTGGAGGGTCAGAAGTAGAAGACCCAGCTGCTGATGACCTTCGAGTGGCTGGTATGTGAACTGCCTTACCTTTGACTGCTCCATGCTTGATGTTGGTATTCTTGTTTGGTGCCATTGTTCACTGAAAAATAAATCAGTGAATACAAGAAACATAAAGGTAAATTTGTCAGCAAAGGAAATAAATAGAATAAGCACTTACTGTTTGTTATAAGAATAAATGAACAGGTGATTAGCTAAAATAAACATGTAGATTAATTTACTTAACTCGACCAGGGGAGCGTGATTATCCACTTAACATGTAGAAAGCCAAGAAAAACAGATGGTGGAACTCACTGTTTGCACACATATCAGATTTGTATGCATGCATAGAAGTATTTTAATCCAAGAGCCTTAACGCATGATACAACAACTCAATCTATCAAAATGAATTTGATACATTCTACTCTATCTCCTACTGGTGATTTAAGTCTCAATACGAACCTATAAATAATTGGTTAATTAAATGAGTCACTCTTGCAAGCTAAAAATAAATAAATAAATAAAATAGTTGGAAATGAAATGAAATGTTTCGCAGGAATCTATTTTACCATTAAACAAATAATACAGAACAATGAAAATCAGACAGAAAGCATGCAAGTACAACGTTGGATTACACAAGTAAAATAATTTGCACATGAACCCAAGCCAAAATAAAAATAAAAATAATATTAAATAAGCCAAAATTATTAACATGCAGAATGAGGAACAATGACAATGTAACAAAATGGAATAATCATTTACAGAGAAATAAAACTACTCAAGCGTCCAAGCCAAAATTTAATATTTTAGACGAAAGGAGAAAAATAAAAACTAAAAAGTAATAAAAGTCAATTAGGGTTTTGTTATTTCTTTAATCCAGACCACCCAAATTCCCAAATCAGAACCCTAGCCCTAACTCAAGAGTACCAACTGATACCAGAAAAGTGGCGAAAGAAAGAAGAGGGTTGAAAAATAAAAAATAAAAAAAACAAATAAAATAAAAGATTCAGAAAAACGGCGAGGGGGGAGATCATCGTTCTGGTTAAGTGCGAAGCTAGGGATTAGATGGCAAGAGAAAGGAGAAAAAGAAATAGCCTAGGGTTCAGAGCGAGAAGATGAAGAAAAGGAGAAAAATTGCTAAGCGTTGTGTAAGACTACGAGGAGAAAAATGAATAATTCTTTTCTAAAATAATAATAATAACAATTCTCACCTCTTCAGATTTTTGAATTAATAAATCAAGTAAAAGTATAATGGGTTAAATAAATGGGCTGCTAGGATAAGCATGGCCCAAATTATTTCATACAATGGCTGAATTTTTTTATTTGGGCCTAATGAATTGAGTGAAATCAAGTGCACAAGTGAGTAACAAAATGAATGGGCTCACCCGATTTTTTTGGATCTCCTCTGATTACAAAATAATTCTTCCTCACCCCAATTCATGTTACCCTCTTTTTAAAAGTCAGCACTCGATACACACAAGTTTTATATCAGGGTATGTGCAGGTTATTGTGACAAGAACTGGAATTTTTTAACAGAGGTGGCTCGCAGTCACCCCAAACTTAGTGATCTGC